>NW_024349225.1:10723060-10969701 GCF_902729225.1 Pteropus medius
AGTCCTGCCCGAACCCCCGCAGCAAGTGGCTGCAGTGCCCGGTACACAGCACCCCGGCCCGTGGCTGCTCCGCGGCGAACCCCTCATGCATTGCGATGCCGGTTATTGCTGTGAAATAACAAAAACGTCGTAATTTTTTTCAGCTTGTGATTTGTTACTGGCAGAGTCTTCCTCAGTACACTATGATTTCAGAGACAGTTCTATTGAAAGATTTTGCTGATTCGCTGTTTCTAGGGATAAGATGAGGGTCCCTCTTTTCTGCACGCCTGAAGGGAAGGCTCTGCTCTGCAAGGCAGGTTGGGAACTTGCTGTCCTTAGAGTCCAGGTAACTTTTCACTCCTCGGGCACCCAGCCCAGCAGCCATGGCGAGGAGGCCTCCAGGCCCTGCAGAGCTCTGTGAATCAGGGGTGGCCTGGGGAGTGAACTGTGGGCAGAAGTCGTATCAGAAAGTCCTGCCCAGGACTCAATATGTGTTATCAGAAGTGTCTGCAGTTCATCCCAGAGAACTGACAATAACTTAGCTACACAATGAGGAATCGTGTGTTCAACAGTTGTCACTGGTTTTCTGCAGTTATGGGTGTATTTCTGGTCCCCTACCCTATTCCCAGTTGCATCCGCCCCCAGCTAGGATCGTGCAGGAATAAAGGTGAGCATCCAGGACCCCCAGGCTCCTTCTAAGCATCATCTGGCTCTTGCCTCTAACCCTATTTCTAAACTATAACATTCTTGGATTCCAAATCCCAGTTTTGGCCGCTTGATCCTGACGTCGGCTTTGGTCTCTCAGTGCCGACACTGAGGCTTCGCCAGGTCCTCAGACTCCTGCAGCCACTTGCAGCCTCCCCAGCTCCATCCCTCCGATGCTCAGCACCAGCTGCAGAGGTCTCAGCGAGGCCGGTCCCGCTCATCACCGCCTGCTCTCAACTCCGTTTCTCTACGGCACTGCCCACTTCGCTGCGTTTCACACGGCTGTCCGCTCTTCCTGTTTCTGCATTTCTCGTGTTCTTAGGATGCTTGCCCGGAGTCCTTCACAGCCACGCCATCTTGGCCTGACACTCCTGCTTGCTCCTGCAAGCTCGGGATGAGGGCCATGAGCCTGGCATCACTGCCAGTGGTTAGAAACTTTAAAACGACCCACTTTCCCCTGGGAACCGGTAGAGGAATATCTTAGCCTGCATCTGCAGGACGCGTTCTGTGCCTCGGTCCTGCCGACCGCATGTTAAAGCAAAGAGACCACCAGCTCAGTTGCTGGAGATGGAGAAGAGGCGAGTCGTCTCCTCTGTCGAGAGTCCCTGAGTGCTGCGGACAGCTGGCGTCCACGCGCCCACCAAGCAGGAGCTTGTGGGTGCTATCGAAAACCCCATCCCACCCACGCCAACGGGGCTGCTACACTCCAGCCCTGATAGGGTCGTCATCTCAGAGCACGGGGTAAAATTAGATTTGGGAGAAAGCGGAATTTCTTATGTTTTCTGCAGAGTCTCATAGATAAGCATTCTCCACGATTTGATCTTGATGGCAGCAGGAAGTCCCACTGCAGGCCCAGAGGGCTCTGACAAACAAATCGAATAAATCGGGGGTCCCTTCGATTTCCTGCTTGGCATCACTAGGGACGAGGGGATCCCCTTTCCATTTCCCTCCAGGCCGGCACTGGGCAACATTGCAAAGCACTGTAAAGGAAGTTTGTCTCCAGCTGCTCTCCATCCCTTCTCTGTGGCTCTCTCCTTATCCGTCGCTGCTCCTCGGCTACCAATGGCAGCCACAAGCTCCAAAGCCAGTGTCCCCGGGGCTCACTAGCTCTCAGCTGGAACGACCCATCCGCTGAAGTGTTAACAGTGGCACAGAGAACGGTCGGCTCTTTACCTCTTCTCTATCAGTCCTTCTAAGTGGCCTTCCAGCAAAAGAGTATCTAAGCCACAGATTTCAAAGCCACTGAATACGCACTGGGAGGCCCTTTCTCCCAGTGGTTCCGGCTCCTGGAACCATCACATATGTGGTGATGCGTTATCGCTACCGTGTCAGAGACAGCTGGCTCCTTCGGTCATTCCTTACGGACCTCCCATTGCTCCAGTGGCTGCTGTGGTGAAGGCTTCTCAGCCAGTCCTCTTCAGCTCTCTCTAATGGGAAAGGTTGAGTCTTTCCACAGAAGACATAACGTAAACATATTAGGAGAGCCTCAGGTTAACGTGCTCTTACTTATAGGTGAGCGGTGACGGTGACAAGCGTAGTTACGGCCACCGTTTACTGAAGGCTAGGTTCGGACGACTCACAGGTAGAATTTCACTTAATCCTCACCATATTCTTACCTACTAGATATCACTATGCTCTTTTTTTTTCTGACGAGGACGTTGTGGCTGAAAGTCCCATACCCAGTGACTGGTGCAGTAGTAGAATTTGAACCCAGCTCTGTCTGAATCTAGCAACTCCTTCCGGGCATACGCATTTGTGGGGCGCCACAGCCCGTCTCCTCGCAGCATTCTGTTTTGAGTCCTGCACAGACCCCGGGAGGCAGACGGCCAGTTTTCCAGCGAAGCTGGGCTGGGAGGAATGAATCGTTTCGGACCAGGTCCTGGGGAGAAGCACAGTCAGGATGTGAACTCGGCACCTTTGATTCTCAGTCCAGAGCTTTTTCTGTCCTGAGCTTTTTCTGTCCTCCTGCCTCGAGCACCTCCAGTTATACCCAAGAGGCGGCAATCCTGTTACCTTAGGTTGACACGTGCGTGCGGTTCCTAGGGCCGTCATAATGAATTCCCACAGACGTGGGGGCTTAAAACAACAGAATTTTACTTTCTCACAGTTCTGGAGGCCAGAAGTCCAAAATCAAGGTGATAGCAGGGCCGTACTCCATCCGAGGACCCTAGTGGCTCCTGGCACCCTCGGTCTGTGGCTGCGTAAATCCAGTCTCTGCCTCTGTCTTTACAGGGCGTTCCCTTCCTCTGTACCTGTGTCACGTATAAGGACACTTGTCGTTGGATTTAGAATCCACCTGGATAATCCTTAAATTAATTACATCCGCAAAGACACACTTTTTCTAAGATCACCTTCACAGGTTTCAGGAATTAAGACATGGACATACGTTTTAGGGGCCGCCAGTGACTCCACTAGAAGTCACTAGCATTTTAGGACATAAATAATCCAGGGCGTATAAATATAGCACGTTGACGGGAAAGCATGTACAGGTCCAGTTTCTCACTCTGATTTATCTCTCACCTGTTTTCTTCCCCAGTACCAAGCAAGCACCGCCGGGTGTGTGGGGGGGAGGGCGGGGAGGGGAACGTGATTTTTGATGAGGAACGGGAATAGAAAGGGATTCTTTTGGAGCGGAAAAATTTCCAGGTTGGAGCTCCCTAGGTAGGTGGCTCTGAGCAGTCAGAGCCCATCTGGAAGGCAGAGGAGAGAGGACCCCGTCTTAGTGAAGAAAGAGCAATAGAAAGGGAGCTGGAGGTGGGAGGAACATTCTGGAAGCGGCTGGTTCTCAGCCGCGGCCTGCCCGGGTGGGCTCCGGGGCTTTCACACAGCTACGGGTACTGGGGGAGGAGAGAAAACGAAGACTCTGCCACCTTATTCTTGTTCCGGTGTGGGGCGATGTATGAGAGTCGGGGTGCGGGCAGGTGGGTTCGAAGCCCCAGAGGCCCTTGCTGACCAGAGCCAGGCTTTCTGCAGAGGGTGGAGCAGCTGGCCGGGCGCTGCTCTGATGCCGCTACCCTGGGACCCCCCAGCACCTGCTTTGTTGGTGCGGGGGTGGCTGGAAGCAGTTGGGAGCCCTTCACTAGCAGCAGAAACATTCTCCGGCGGGGAGCAGGGCTGTGACTCACCCCTACTTCCTACAGCAACTGCAGAGCACGTGGGCCTGGCGACTCAGGTGGTGCCGAGGCCTCTGGGGATTCCCTACACCTGGGCTCTCCAAGGGGGCGGGGGCGACCTGCCGGCCAAGGAAACCCTGTTCCCCAGACACTGCTGGCTGACCCAGGGTGAGCCACTGCCAGAGAGCGCTGCCCCCCTGCCTCCGCTTCGTGCCCCCTGCCCCCCCGTACGCCCTCCATCAGCACCGGCCTCGCCCCACCTGCTCGCTTCGGGCCCAACTCCAGTGCTGGAGCAGCTCTTGCATCCTGCACCTGTGACATTGTTTCCCTGACACCTGTGCAGGGATGAGGCAGAAAATCATCCTGTTGTTTTCCACAGTCGTGAGTCATCTGAGCAGAAACCCCAAAACACCAGAAAGGATGGTCAGGGCCGATTCGGGGATCGTGGGAGTCACGTTTGTGGCTCCTGGGAATTTCCCCAGGTAAATAGAGCTTTTCCTCCCCCACATTTTCAAGCTGCATCGGGCGGTTAGCTCCTTGGTGTCAGAGCATCCACGCCCCTGGTCAAGCTAAGGATGAGTCCCCGGAGGTACCCCTGAGCTTCCCCACGTCTCACGGCTCCCCGGAAAGCTGGGCTTAGCCAGGAGACAGGAAGTGCTCAGCCAAAGGCTGGGCTCCCCTCGCCCTCTGGGACCAGGAAGAGCGGTGTCTGTGGAGCACTCGTTCCTCTGTACTTTCTTCCAGGTGCCTCTTGGTGGCTCCCCAGTCCCCAGCCCAGGACCCCGCTGGTTCCCCTTCAGCTTTCTCTGTGAGCTTCCCGTGGCTGCAGCAACATAGATGTGAGCCCTGGTCACCCCTCTAGCCACACCCCTGTTTCTTTTGTCGCCCTAAACAGGAAAGCATGCCAGGGACGTCCCAGGCCCTGCTGGGCTGTCCCCCTGCAAACACCCGGTTCCCTGCTACCAAGGACATTAGGTAAGGGAATGAGAGCGGCTCAGGCTTTTCTGCCCAATGGGCTCCTTCTAGGTTCAGAGTCTCCAAGACTCATTTCTTCTCCAAATATTTGTCCAGTGTTCAGAGGACCACACTAGGTATATACGCTGCAGAAAAGTATCATCCCAATAATGCTTAACATTTACCCAGCACATACTACGTACGAAGCACCGCGATGGGTTCTCTGCGTGGATTGTCTTGCTCAGTGCTCGTAACGACCTCGTGGACTGAATGACATTATCATCCCTATTTCACAGAGAAGGAATCCAGGTCTAAAGAGGCTAAATAACTTGCCCAGTGTGTTTCAGCCGGGATGCTACAGAGCTGGGATTTGAACCAGGGTAGACTGAATCCAGACCCATATCCTCAACCTCTGTGTGATGCGGTTTATGCCTCCGAGCTGCTTACCATCTAGCGGGAAAGATAGGGCCGCCATAAGCAAAGCATACGGAAAGTCGCTAAGCACTTAGAGAAGGGTAAGGTGGGCTGGATGGGGAGCTGGGAGGGAGGAGCAGGAGTTTTGAATGAGGTCAGATTTGAGGTGGACACTGAAGGGTCGGTACTCGGTGACAGTAACAGGAGTCTGTGAAGCCCTCGCTGTGGGTCAGATAACACGCGGACGCTACATACAGCAACCCTGTGACGTGGGACTATTATTGTTTAATAGGGTAGGAAGCTGAAGGCACAGAAAAGTTGAGTATAATTGGGATTGTATATCTGAGAGTGAGGGTGACAGCCAGAGAGGGAGGAAGGGTCCCTAAAGGCACAGCCGAGGACTCGGGGGTGAGTCTGCGGGCAGTTACACCTCAGCTGGCGGGAGCGTCGGATCCATGAAGGGAAACAGGAAGGTCTGGTGGCATCAGATCATGGCCAGCAGGGAATTCAGGCTCAGGGTTTGGACTGCATTCAGCAGGCAGTGAGGGGGCACTAGAAGATTTCAGCCAGGAAGATTAATCTGGCAGCCGGATTCAGGCTAGAGCGAGGAGCCTGTTCCTGTGACTCTTGTCCCTCATTTGGTCAACACTGTATACTGAGTTGCCACAACGTGCCAGACAGAGTGGTCAACGGGAAGAAGAGTCGTCTGCCCTCCCACAGTGGGCCGTCGAGGACGATGGCCCGAATCGAGGCAGAGCGATGGCAGAGGGCGGAGGGGTGGGTGGTAACGGCACTTCACGTTTAGAATCAATGGGACATGGCAAGTGAGACCTTCAGACTGCTCTCGGCGGCTTGAAAAGGAACTGTGCCTGGGGATTAGGGGCTGACCCACCTGGCGGGTGAGCACGAGACTAAAAATGTCTCCACCTATAAAGCAAGTTGGAATTTAGAGATTTTTTTTTTTTTTTAACTCATACAAACTCATTTGAGGTTGAGCTTCCGTGAAAGGGCGTTTCACGCACCTGCCAACCCCGGCGAGGGGGCCCCACACCGGGGCCGCAGGAGCCCTGGACATCAGAGGCCAGCCTCGTGCGTAGCGTGACCGGTGTTCCTGGTCCACGAGCACATCTGGGTCCTTCGTCTCTGAACCACCTACTCGCCCCTGCTCTGCCCGCTTGGGTCTGGCTCACTCCGCCCCTCTGCTTCTCCCCCGTCTCCCTCCCGTCGCCAGCCTTTGGGCCGTCGCTGTCGTTAGCAGCTTTGCGGAGGGGGGGTGGGGGGTGGGATGCGGGAAGTTCCAGAACTCGACTGGGGTTTCTGGCTCTGATGGAAGCCAGGTCGGAGGAGGGGGGTAGAGCAGGGTGAGGTGACTGGGTCAGCTCATTTCTGTCGTCACCGCGGTCTGGGGTTTACATGTCCTCCCCGCATTTCTTCCTGTCTGTTCCAGTTCCATGAGGCTCAGAGAGCCCAGCTCACACCCCGTCGAGGCTCTGAAACTGTGGGGTTGGTGGCGAAGCTGAGAGCGATCCTGTATCCAGAAGTCCACACGCATCGCTCCGGCTCTCACTTTGTATGTGGTACCTGTTAATCTCTGAATCCCAGGGGGGAGGGCTGTATGCCGGAACTTAACCTCTGGGCCTCGGAAATCGCTTTTTGGACTTGATGCAGCCAAAGAGAGAGTTATTAGCAAAAATGACTCCATCTATGTGAAACTGCTCATTATAATGATTACACAGTCCCTTACTTTCCATTCAATTCCCCTTTCCATTGAATTGGTGAGGGAGGTTTTATTATTTTCATTTTATAGATGGATAAGTTTCAGCTCAGTGATTTATGCACGAGGCTGGACTACTAGGGTAGAAATGAGCTGGAGTGTCCGTTTTCTTGTTCCAAAGCCACTGTCGTTCCCATCCCGGCATACAGCCTTCAGGTTTACACTCTTTCAGTGGCGATTGGCTTTGTATGTTATATTTTTTTTCTCAAGGGGAAGAGCAGGAGCATGTATCTGTCCATCATTCACTCCCTGAGCATCGCAAACCTGGCTGCTCTTCCTGGTTACTGCTGGCTAGTGCTGGTTCTCGAGAGCAAGTCTTGCAACGTCTCTGGGGCTCTGTTTCCTCTCCTGTAAGACAGTGGGTTCAGATCGGGTAATTTCCCAGGACTCCTCAGGTGCTGAGTTCTGTGCTTCCATGGCTGGTGATGGCTCGCTCCCTTTTAGGTCCAAAGCTAGCTGTGAGGAACACTTGTTTTCTTCCAAGCCAGGCCGGCCCTTGATTGACAGATGAACCAGCTTAGCTGTGTTCTCCTCAGTACATCGGGTGCTTTAACGTGTGAGTTTTCTGGTCTCCCAAAACTAAACAGTTCTGCAGTGAAACAGCTAGGTGATTTGCTCGCTACTCGGGCCAAAGTCCTGGGAGGCCAGACATGGGCTAAAACCCTGCACAGAGCTTTGTCTGCAGAAGGGCCAAGGCTCTGTGACTACCAGCTGTCCCCTCCAGGCCTTTGGGCAGCAATGGACAATAGGCTCAAGCGCCGTGGCTGCCAGCTGCTCGTGGTCGACTGTTCTGTCTGCCTTCCGTTGGGAAGCTGGACAGCGCGCGATGGCCCCGGAGGGATGTGGAGGAGGAGACCATGCTGGAGGAGGGGTGGAAGGGAACAGACCCTCGGTCACGAACAAGGACCCTCCCGGCCTCCCAGTGCTGCGGGAGCCCTTCTCGTGGAGGCCACGTTCTCTCTAGTTGCCCTGCTAGCCTAACAACGAGGCCAGTTAGGCACAGCTGCGCACTAATGAACAACCAGATGGAAAACCAAATAGTCTGGTCTGCGCCCAGCCCAATCCCCAGCCCCCCTGGCGACTCACGACCTGTGTGCTGGGCCCTGGGCAGGAGACGAGGCCATTTGATGAACGTCGTTGCCCTATGTGGGGGCTCAAATAGTCCTTGCACCCAGGTCAGACATCCCCCCGGGCACTGAAGGTGACAATCAGGTTTGGGCTCCTCAGCAGATGACAAGGCAGGTGTATTCAAGCCAACCAGGTTGGGGAGGGTCCCTATTCTTGCTGGTGAGCAGGGACCCTGTGGCTTCCTATAGCTCTCCTGAGGCAGAGCCTCCGGGCTGGAGAAGGGTGTCTGCCAGGCGGCTAGGGAAATAAACAAATGGTTTCCTCTCAGCCAGCTGGGACGGGCACCTCTGTGTGCACCCGAGCCGCAGTGAATGGCATAGAACAAAAGCTTCCAAGCTGCTGCCAGCACGCGTCCGCTTGCGTCCTGGAACCACAGTAAAAGCAGCGGAGACGGGGCAGTGTGACCAGCCCCGCGTGGCTGACTTGCAGCGTCCACGGCCACGTTCCATTTGTAGTCACGATTTCACTGAAGAGGAGGTGAGCTCCGCTGCTGTCACTTTCATTCTCCAGGCCAGAGTCATAATCGCCTGTCATTACTCTTTAATTACATGGTAACTACTGTGCCATTACCTTCTAACTCCAGTCTAATTGAAACTCAGCTTCTGATTAGCGGGCAATAAACATTCGTAAACAGAGTCCGAGATCTCTATTTCTTGAAAGCTTACTGCAGCTTAAGGGAAGGCATGCAAACATACAAATTGGGTGACGGCAGGGAGCCTGCCCCAATAATTATCGTAAGGAATCATCGTGGTTGAACTTGAACGACACTCCTGGGTAAGGCAGAAGAGCCGTTTGGCTTGGCCCTGGGGCCTGGGTCTCGTCTCCTGCTGGGCACAATGCAGCAGGTCGAGGAGGACTGGAGTCCTGAGTTCAGGTTCTAACCCTTTTTCTCACTGGCCGCGTGATCTTTGCCAAGCACTAAACCTTTCTAGGTATCAATTTCCTGATCTAATAGGTAAAGTAAATGAACAGGTAATACCTTGCTAAGGTGAAGATTTAAAGAAAAATCATGTCTGTGAAACAGTTCTGTGAAATGAAAAAGGTTATGTAGTTGTTAGCTATTACCATTATTTGCAGGGCGAGGAAAGTCCTTCGATAGTGAAAGAATGTGACACCATCATTTCATGGCCTTCGGCCAGCGCCGCTCAGACTTCTGTGTGCATACAGACTTCCCGGGGATTTTAGATTCTGATTACGTAGGTCTGGGAGGTGCTGGTATTCCGCATTGGTCGTGAGCTCTCAGAGGATGCTGACTGCTGGTCCACAGACCACACTCTGAGTAGAAGGCTTTAGGCCATCCTGACTCAAGCAGCCAGCTGTGGACTGTGACGGGAAGAAGGGCAGAATGATCACGTGATCCCTGATGGCAGGGGGCCGGCACCCATGGTGGCCTCTCCTCCTGGTGCAGACAGCAGTGTTGTCTACAAGGCCTAACACTATTGCGGACCCCAGACCCTCACACCTGACCCCAGGTCAGGCCTTCAGTGTAGGGGCCCTGCATTTAAAAGGGTAAGCCCCCTGGGAAAGGGACACCAGGAAGGTCTGAAGAAAAGGAGGTTTTTGACTATCAGCAAAGGTTTTCCTCTGTCAGAAAGCTCTCAGCAGGTAAGGCAGCAGGGTAGTCCCGGAGAGGGGCTCCAGATCCACCTCTCCATCCTCAGAATCCGGCCATGGAGGGTCTCAGTTACTATTTGATGGAAGGAAGGACCGAAAGAAGGAAAGAAGGTTGGCAGAAAAGGAGGAAGGAGGAGGGAGGAGGAAGAGGGTGTGTTTCGAGGGTGTCGGGGGAAGAGGACATTGCCTCCTTCACACTTTCGTTGACGACGGGCCCTGAGAAGAATTCCAGCATTCCAGACGTTGAAGCTGGAAAGCATCTTTCGGGTCAACTTTTCCAGCCTCTCATTTCGCAGTCCAGAAAGCTGAGACTAGACACCTCAGGCGTCGGCCATGCCAGCTCCTGCAGTCACATGGGGAGCTGGTGGCAAGGCTGGGACCAGATCCCAGCTTTCCTAGTTCTCAGCCCTGTCTTATTCCTCATGCTCCTCATACCAGACAGATGAAACGTGCCCCATGGAATTGTCCTTTCATGCCAAGCGCCCAGAAGGAATGGAGGCCTGGCAGCTGGAGCCCAGTCGGGGGCCCCAGGACCATGCTCCTCCTTGACTCCTTGCTGGGCCTCTTGGTTCCCTGAGCTCTGAACACTGGTTTGATTTCTGAGAGGAGGACTGGTCTTTCTTCTGTCCCCATCCTAGAGCCAGGTGAAGCCAGCGGCCCCAGAACCCCAAACCCTCAGAGTTTCGATTCAGGTTGGTGGCCCCTCTCCTATGTCTGGACCCCACAGCATACCCAGCCTCACCTGCCAGCATCTGGGATGTGTGGGCACCCGGGGAGGGATAAGGGACAGTGCCAGTTTCTCGAGGAGACAGCTGGTGTCCCTAAGTGCTGTAGTACATCTCAGGCAGGCGGAGGCCAAGAGAGAGAGTGCTTTGGCAGTGAACGTGAAGGCTCAGACCAAAGGGCAAAGCGACCTGACGACACTGTGCCTCTCAGAGAACACTTCTTGAGATCTGGAAATGCCTTTCAGGGGACTGTGGGGAGAGGTAATGGACCTGGAAGCAAATGTGGCCCGTGACCCACCACCTGGCAGGCCCTTTGTCTTACATGGGTAGAGTCGGAGGCCCCGTGGCAGAGCAGAGCACATCCACAGGCCGTTGTTCAAGTCATTTTAAAAAATAACCTTAATCTATGACCTGTAATATGTACATTAGGCGAGTAAATTTAATATGAACTCATATTACAACATTACTTTTGAAACTCCTAGCAGTGAGCATGGAAAGTCATTAAATATCCTTTCAGCAAAGACTCCGGTGAGATTTCTAACTATTATGTAGAGTAAAATCTAAATATACATGAACGTGGGATATTTTAGAAGCCTAATGAAAGGGTGCACGGTATGTTCATGTCATAGACTGTAAATAAGACTGTTTAAAGTTGCAGATTTGTTCCTTACCTCTATTTAGTAGCACTAAACTTGTCATCATTGGGAAGGCCAATTCTTTATCTTCATGCTCCTCTCTGTACACCAGCTTCGTTGTCAGCTCCTCACGGAGGCAGACGCTGACGTTCTAATAGAGCAGGAGACCGCCCGTAGGGACCATGTAAGGCAAGCTTGTCCCGGCCTGGAGCTCACACACCTCCGAGTCTGCACCAGCAGTGGGGACCTGGCTGTAGGCCCCAGACCCTGCCCCTCCAGGTGTGAGGTCCCTGCCTGCATCACTGAGGCATCTCCAGATCTTCACACTAAGACTGACACCTCCTGCCCCAGACTCAAGGTTTGAAATCAGATCTTCCGAATAGAGGGCAATGACTCTCTAACCACCTGCCCAAGTTCGTGCTTGACAGCCTTGAAGTGGAAGCTCCCAGAATCTCCTCCCCTCTTCAGTTGGGAGACATAGACCAGACGGAAGTAGAATCTGGTTATCGTCCACGCAGGCTTCGCGTGACCAGCCTCATCCGAGGAGGAAAGGCTCCTGATTCTGTTAGCACTCCAAGCCCTCTCTGACCGCTGTGTCCTTTCTTTATCTCCACGAACGTAATTAAATTATGTCCCTCCAACCTCAGCAAGGAGCCTGTTTCCACTGGCTTCTCACCAGCCCCTGGTTAGGTGGTGGGGTCCCCTGGTGAGTCCCGATGGTCCCGCGGTAGCTCCCCTCCAGGCTGTCCATTAAAGGAAGGGAGCCCCATGACCCTTTTCCTGTCAGTGTTATTGCTCGTGGCCCCTTTACACGGCACACATAGCCTGCAACTGTACGAGAGACATGAGTGCTGAGTGTGGCTGTGTGTGCTCCTGTAGTCGGGATGAGGGGCGGGACAAGACTAGATTGCTCTGGAGCAGCCCCTGTGACAAGATGCTCCCTTCAAAAAGGCAGAGAATGCCAAGGAGGTATTTGCTGAGGTACTTGGCAGGGGGAACCCTGGAGGGCTGCGTGGTTACCAAGGGAACTGTCCCAGGTTCTGGCCCAAAGGCAACAGTGCATGTTAGAAAAAGTCAGGATCCGGGGCTCCGCGGGAAGAGAAGGTCGGGGGGATGTTGTTTAGTGCTTGAACTTTCAAAACTAATTTGAGATGGTAACGAATTTCTGGGAAAGACAGAAGAGATAATCGAGAAAGAAAGTCATAAAGGAAAAGAAGTTTCCCAGGAGTTTGTAAGAAACCAAAACCTCTACCGAGATGGTGAGAGGGAGGACAGGGCCGGGAGCAGAAGGGAGAGAAACCCGCTTCCTCGGCCCTGGGCCTGGCTCACTCGCAGCCTGGTCTCAACACCGGCTCAGCTCCACGCCCTCCCGGGCCCGCTGCCCAGCACAGTCTCTTATGCGAACTCCCCTCCCCACCATATTCCAATGCAACAACAATAGGACTTTAAGAGTAGACTCAGTTCTTTGATGAGACCAATTGCAAAGCAAACACGTAAGCAAGATGTAGCTAACACTTACCGAGCGCCTGCCGTGTATCCTCTCTAGCAATAACGGTGGCATGCAGGGTAAACGCTGTCGCCCCAATTTACTGATAACGTACCTGAGGTCCAGAAAGCTTAATTTTTCCAAGCTGGTAAGCGACAGGGCTAAAATTTAGTGGGTTCATGTTTCTCTAGATCACATGTTTCCTCCCAGTACCGTAAAGTCTCTCCAGTGGAGGCGACGGGAACTTAACTCGTGACATTCCTTGGGCAGAGACAGTCTTATTCATTTTATAGGAGCATTTAAAAAAGATTCAATGTAGACTGAATATGCAGAGTGCCTTATTCGAATCCAGCCTCCCTTGGCTTTGCTGACAGTGTTTTCTTCAGAAAGCAAAGGGACAGTCACTTAATAAGGTCAGAAAGCACTGGGTTGACTCAAAGTCCCTGAATGGAGGTAAGAGAGCCACCCGACCAGCAGGTGGTAATGGGATCGTAATAATAACAAGGCAACGAGGCAACGAGGCAAGCTACTGGGCAGAGAAACAGGACCTGTAGCATCAGAGGACAGAGAAGCAGACAGGCTACTGAGGGCAGGTCCGGTGACGATGAGGTCAGTTGTGGGACTGAGGTCTGTGCTTGCCTACTGGCTCTGGGGCGAGGGCGGCGGCATACCTGGGCTGACTTGCAGGATCCGCCACTTCCCATGGTGTAAATGTTCCTATCAGGGCAACTTCTAAGCAGCCAATGTGATGTCAACGGGCTCACAAAATCCCCGCCCCCGCCCCTTTGGCAATTGGCTTTTAGCACTGGAATGAGGCAGGTACTTAGGCAAGAGCTCAGACCCCGGACAGCAAACTAGACTCAGTACAGACTCTACGTACAGACTCAGAGGTCTGGAGAGGGCCATAGGAAGTTGGAGGGACCGTGCTGGGGATCCATTCTAGAGTGACAGTGCTGGTTTAAGCAGTGGCCACAGGAGGTTCCTGCGAAGTCCCTGCTGGCAGCCCTCTCACTGGGTTCCACCTCTCCTAAACAGACGGCTCTGGGTATCTGAACTGAATACCTCCAGCCGCACATTCCTTATTCATCCATTCCTTTGTCGAGCGTTTTTTAAAGCCTTCCAAAGTGCCAGGCACCGTGCTGGACCCGTGAATTCTCAGCCTCTCTCGAGGGGAGGGGTGGTGTTCATACACTGGCACACAGCACAGTAATGGGTACCCAAAAATATTTGTGTCCTTGTTGAGTAAATGATTGGAATCAAGCTCATTAATGGGAAAAAATTATTTTAAAGAGAAACAATATAGCCTCGGGGAACTAGGGACAGTTTATATTCCCACGCTATCTGATTCTCCTCTCTCTCGCTCAGTTTTTCTCTCATCTTATAAGTGGTTTGGGATTTTAAAGACATCACAGAAAGATTAAGGGTAACTTTGTCAAGGTTAGAAGGTCCTTAATTCATTTGTAAAACAGATGCATTATTTTCCGTGTTAAGAGAGGTTGATTGAAAAGAAAAAAAAAACCAAAACTATCAGCCAGCAGTGGAGGGCTCCTGGGGGTAGGAAATCCCAGGGTTTAGAGCTGCCTGTGGGCCCTGCCTTTGAGGGACAGCGGGAGGCCTGACCCCCTGCCTGGTGCCTGTGTCTGCAGGGCATTTCTGGAAGAGAAAGCTATTACCCCCACAACCTTGGTTTCTTCTGCAAGCAGGTGGCATTCCTGTGAAAGTCGCCAGATTGGAAGACTGAGGAAGACAGATCCCTTGAGCAAAACCACGTGGGTCATTCAGAGCCTCGATGGCCCCCTTTGCTGGAGCGTCTTTTAGCACAAGGCCCCAGCGGGCTGGGTGCCAAAGATGAGCCACACTCATCTGCATCCCTGAAACCTCGTTGTGGGGGAGACTGTGGGGAGGTGCTTTCAGGGACTGTGGAAAGACAAGGGTGGATGGTAAGAGAATCCAGGCCAGAGCCCCCTCCGCCCCCGAGTTCCCCCACCCCAAGACCCAACCTGTGGGCTGCTCCTCCAAAGTCAGGGTTGGGCGGGTTTATCAAGCCTTTTCCTGGGAAGGACTCTTAGCTGATGCACAGTGAACTGAGAACTGTTGTCCAGCCTGTCACCTCTAAGGGAGGGATCATCCGAAAGGCCCCGAGGAAGGCTGGGAATTAAGTAGAAAACATGAAACATTTTCAGTTGTTACTTGTCTGCTCTTCGCCGCTCCCTCCCTCATTGATTTAAACTCAATATACAGCACTTGATTATTTTTTCATATCGCTGTTACAGGATTAATTCTGTTGTGCTATATTACTTTATATATCTGTCTGCCCTGCTCTCTGCCAGCTTCTCGGTGGCAGGGACTGTGCATCTAAGTGTCTGCAGTGCCTCGAGTAATCCCCAAGGTAGAGGCGGTGTTCTGTATACAGCAGGCCCCCTTATCCAGGAGGGAAACATGTTCTGTACACAGCAGGCCTCCTTATCCACGGGAGATACATTCCAAGATCCCCAGGGGTGCCTGAAACCACGGATCGTACTGAACCCCATACATCCTGTGTTTTTTCCTGAGCACACATACCTATTTTTAATTTATAAATAGGCACAGTAAGAGATTAACAACAATAACTAGTAATAAAATAGAACAACTATAACAATATACTGTAATAAAAGTTGTGTGAATGTGGCCTCTCTCTCCCCTCTGTCTCCCGTGAACTGTCTGGTAACTCAGAGGGCTACGAAGTGACTGACGGGCTGGGGTCACGTGTACCATAGAGATGCTAAACAAAGGAATGACACATGTCCCAGGCTGGATGGAGCGGGGTGGCATAGGATTTTATCAGCTACTCAGAGAATGGCCCGATATTTAAAATTTATGGATTGTTTGTTTATTTATGGATTTTCCATTTCATATTTTTAGACTGTGGTTGGCTACAGGTGACTGAAACCGCCAAAAGTGAACCCACCGATAAGGGGTGACTGTACCTTGCGTGGTTCGTGAGCCCCTTAGTTCACTTATTAATGGGTCAGGATGAGGAGAGAGACGAAGGTCAAGAGTAGAAGGGAAGGAAATGGGGACCAGGATGGATGCCTGAAGAGCGAAAAACACACCTCAGAGGAGGGGCCTGGGTGGCCATCATGTCACACTGACGTGGCAAAATGAAGACCGGTCCCCCGGGGAACACGGGCTTGGGGAACCAAAAGCTGCGGCTCTTCCTTCCCAAATGAAGGGCCAGGTCAAGTCATTCTACAACTTCTTTAGTTTAAAAAAAAAAAAAAAGTGTTATCATGTTATCAACGAAGAAGCAGGCAAAGGGCAAGGAGGAGCGGCCTTCAGCAGAGACAGCCGAGGCTGACCTTGAAAGTCGCAGCCGGGCAGGAGCTTTTGGACCGCTGGATTTCCAGGCCGACTGGAGGGTCAGCAGCCTCGAGGATGAAGTGACATAACGGGGGAGCTTTACTGAGACACAGACGCAGCGCGAGTCCCCAGGAACTCTGTCCTCGCTCCCTCCTCTGCCCTTTCCTGCCGCACGCGGAGGGGATCGGATGCGGCGTCTCCTCCAGGGCACTCGGGGAAGCTGCAGGGCGGTGGTTTACATACGAGGTGTGTCAAATTTTAAAAATCCCAACTTGGCGAAGAGAGACTTTCTAAGAAAGGATTACTTCGAGGCAGAAAGAGGCTAGTTCTGCCACAACCGTGGTCAGCAAGCATCCCGAAGTTAGGCAAAAGTTCTTCTTCCATCGGGAGGAGTAAAACGAGGCTGGAAAGAATCCGGCGTGGGAAAGTGGCATCCGAGGGACAGGAGAGCAGAGAATGACGCTGAGGTCAGCTTACCCTCCTCAGGAGGGGCTGTTTCAGAGTTGTGCGCTGACCAGACTTTATGGATCTCGGGCAAGGAGAGGAGTGTAACCAAAATCTGGTTAACAAGCATTTTGGTCCAACTGATCGGCAGTTCAGTGAATCACTTAAGAGGCAAAAGATGGGACTTTGGAGGGACCCTGTGTAGCTTGGTAAGCCAGGGGACATCCGTGACTCGTATGTCAGCTCTCTGGGAGGGGCAGTCCTTTTCCAGAACAGAAAAGGGTGGCGTGTTCTTACCTTCACTGTTCTCCAGGATCGCAGGGCTCAGGTGAAAATCAGTATTGCTGGGCATGAGAAAGCCTTCTATATAATTTATCCCACAGTCTGCAGAGACCAGAGCAGTTTGGTTTTCAAAGAGGTTTTTCCTAAGGCGGTTGGTTATACCCTGAGTCTGGAGTCAAGCAAGGAAGCTTCTGCTTATGTTCAAAATTGTTTAGGTCCCAATCTCCAGCCTACCTTCCTTTCACTTGGTTGCATTTAATTAGATCTTATCTATGTACCAAATTTCAATGTGTATACGATCCTGGTATTAGTTCTCCTTAGCATGATTGTCATGCGACAGTCCCTCAAGTTCTCTCAGTTGAGTGAGTTTTTATGAGATCATTTAAATTCCTTTTGCTTTATCTCCGTCCTCATCAAAGAAACCTTCTGATTATGATTTGGCTTCACATGTAGTTTGACTACAGGGAGAGAATGCACTAATCATGCAGCGTTTAGTACTCAGGTTGTATGACAATTACTTCTCATTGTAACTTATTCAGGTGTCCTTCTGGCATCTACCCCTGTCTCTCAGTTAACATAGGTTGGTTCCCAGGGCCCACTGTACCTTGGCCAATGACAGGAGCTGTCTCTGTGCCCAAAAAGTAAAAGCCAAGTCCAAGAGTGTGGGGGACATCTGTAAAGTACCCCCAAAGGATGACACCTTAGATGATACCACTCTATGTCCAGCTACCATTTCCCAAAACCCTCCAAGTCCCTTCAACCAAAGACTGTCAAAAAGGTCCATCCCCCAAATCACTTCAACCTCAGCAGCCTCTGAAAAAGGAGAAACATGAACCCATTCCCAGTATTAATGTTTTCCCTTCTTTTTATTAATTTATGGTCTTCTAGCCTCATTCCCCACTCCTGTTCTCGTCCCTCCATAAGGCAATGATTCTCATGTGCTCGGTATGTATGTAAACATATATGAACATATATATATAAGAACATATATATATATGTTCTTGCAAATTATATGTAATATCGATTTGTGTTTTATGCTTATGTAGGTGACGCTGGGTTACAGATATCATTCACATTTTCACTTTTTCTACTTTCACGGAGTGCGAACGTTCTGTCTGTGTCGATATACGTACATCTCCAGCTTGCCCTTTGCAGTCTGTGGCTGAGGTGTGCTCCATGCTGTGCAGGTGGCACGTTGGGCTTATCCGTTCTCTAGAATACAGACCCTCCACCAGCGCTGTGCAGACGTGTCTAGGCGTGCCTCTTCGTGGACCCAGGGCGGGGATGGGGTGGGGGGTGAGGGCGTTCTTTGGGACGTATGCCCGAGAGCAGGTTTGCGAGATCCCAGGTTGTGTGACTCCAGGTGACTGAGGGCTGCTAACTGCTGTTTAGAAAAGCTGCACCAAACTGCTCTCTCCCGCCGGCCACGAAGGCTTCTGTCGCCCGTGTCCCTGCCAGTACTTGGCGGCCTCTGGCTTCCTGGTTTGTGCCACTCCCACGGCTGAAGTAGCGTCTCATTATTTTATTTTGCCCATTCGTGATTACCGGCGTGTTTGAGTAGCTCTTCTTATGATTATGATGCCTTCATGTTTGGACTCATGTTTGGACTCCTTCCGATTCTTACCCTTTGCTCATTTTTCTGTTAGACTTTCTGCCTTTCCGTCGTTGATCTGCAGGCGCTCCTTGTGCTTCTGTGTATCAATCCTCTGCCAGTTTTAGACTTTGCAAATATTTCCTTCAACGTCGTTCGTCGATTTTGTCCACGTTGTGTATAAATCCTTAAATTTCAATCAATCAGATTTAACTTTTTTGCCTTCTACTTCACGCTTTCGAGGTTTCGTTTAGGAAGTCCTCCCCTCTCCTCAGGTCATTTTTCTCTTACATTTTCTTCTGCGAATTTTCTACTGATCATTCATTGCACGTAGGTCTATAATCTGTCCATAATTCTACCTTTGTGTGTGCTATTCATTTAAAAGACTCGATAGTTAGTTGCATTTTCCTCCAGAAAGACATCTATCTGCAGCAAGTGCGTAAGTCGAATAAGTTCATGAAATCTGCTGGTTTCTCAACACCGTCTTCTAAGCAATCAACCCCTGCCCCATTGATGTGTAGTGCCCCCTTTATCATATATTGAGTTTCTATAGCAATGTGTACGATCAGAAAGTTTACTGATTGGACTCACTCATCAGAGAGTAATAAGACTTTGGAAGATTATTTGAAAATAAAAACAACAAAGGCCTCTAAAACCCCGTTGTACTTCCAGGGTGAGCCGCAGTCCGAGGAGACATTTGCGCACACAGCAAAGCTGCTTGGTGCTTCCTAGAGGAGCACAGCGGCTTCCGGTCCGACAGCCTCTGCCGTCCTCTCTCTGATTATAGAGCCGACCAGGCCCAGCAGCGGCCAGTGTGAGTTAATTGGCTGCTGTGTGTCTGAAACGTTCACAGTTCCTACTTACCTTAGGGAAATCTCATGAAGTCATTAGCATCATCTCAGTTTTACAGATAAAGAAATGGAGATGGAGATGCAAGGAGGTTAAACTAACTTGCCCCGGTCCGCCCAGCAAGTAAGGTACAGACCTCAGTACGGACCTAGGTGCGCTCGGCTCGTCCGCAGGTGGCCCTTGGACTCCATTACGCTGCTCTCCACATCCGTTTTTACTCGATCAGACAGTGTGACTGAGTTCTGACTATCGTAAGACATTGTACTTGGTGCCAAAAGATTCATCAGATGAGCATTCTGTCCTCAAGGAGCATCCAGTCGAGTCTGGACGAGAAGATGTATCCACGGTAGAGGTTAGGAGGGGAGAGGCACCTCTGGAGCCATCGAGTTCTAGAGCTCAGAACTGTGGGAAACTTTTGCAGGCTTTACCTTTTTCCAGGAAGAGCCCATCTCGTTAGGTTTCCACGCGGGTTGCAGTCATAGCAAGTTTGGATGTTGACCGTTGGGTTGCAGAAATGCTCAGCGGACCTGGGGTGCCTGGGAGTCCTTCTAGGCTTTTCGGAATGAAGGGAGAGAGCCTTCCTCTTGCATGGAATGTCTTTCTCACTTGAGCCATTTGTGAGTTTGGTATTTGACCTACAAGTCTCAAGGCCACTCAGACACATCAATGTTCAACAGGTCAAAGGAAGAAAGTTTACATAGAAGCCAGAGATTCTGAAGATAGAGACAGGAAGGAACAGGAAGAAAGACGAGGTAGATAGTTTGTTAACAGAACAAACTCTAGTAACTTCTCATATGTGAGAGGTGTCATGGGTTGGGTTTCGCAAACACAGACCCCAGCACAAGGATTTTTGTGAAAGCAGCTCAGGAGAACCTAGCATGGAGAGATGGAGGCAGGACAGGGAGGGGAAGAAGCCAAGCGAAGGTGACATATCAGGCAAAGTCCCAGCCTCAGCCCGGTCCTGCAGGGGACCTCTGGCCTGGGCAAGACGTCTTGGGGTTCTCCCAGACTTGACACAGTGTTGTGGGGGCCTTCCTACTCCAGACTGCATCGGGCACTGGCTAAGGGCCAGAGAGAGGAGAAGGGTGGAAGGTGACCTCCCAGACAGCTCAGTGGTGTAGTGGCTGTCCTCGGGAGAGGACTGGGCACGGAGAAGTAAAGACTCACAGAAGCTGGTGGAGCGGTGGGGCCCGGGGCCGAGCATCAACGGTGCCCCTGTGAACAGGTCTGCCACGGAGTCAAGTCCAGGGATTCTGCCAGCTTGCAGTCCTTCTGAGCGGTCCTGGGAGGCCCCTCCATTTACAGGCGAGAAGGTGAGGCTCAGGGAGGTTACAGTATTTGCCCACAGCCACGTAAACTTACCGGCGACAGAATTAGAATTCCAGGCTTCTAAATTCAAGTCCGGGTCTCTCTGAACCGTATCTCGCCACTGCAGTTCCCTGTGCCGATCGCAGCCCTTGGAGCTTGGAGGAACGCCATGCCAAACCAGTAGATCACAGTTTTCATCTTCTTTACATCATTCTGTGCCCAGAGTCTGTCTTCTTTTAGGCCCAGCATCTGTCCGTGCAGGCCTGGCCGGCCCATGGAGCCCTGCTTGGCAGCCCTGTAGAAAGCAGACATTCCCTTGACAGAGAACCTGGCAGGCGTCTGGAAGACTTATCTAGGTAGTTAAGGAAACCTTGGCGCCTGAAGAAGGCACTCAGAAGATGACAGGTCTGAGTAATCTGACAAATTTTTATTGCCCTAAAATCTCCAGTCCTGTAAGTCACGAAATAAATCTCAGCTCATATCAAATAAATTATTGTCTGTTTAAGAACGAGAGAGTGGATGAAGCAAAGCGCTCACAGTCTGTTTCTGTCCCCTCTCTCCCCCAGCTTAATATCGGGGATTTTTCAAGCCAGAGCTTCGCCTAACCCTTCCCAGCACCAAATCTTTCGCCCCAACTCCCCTGATAGATAGCAGGGCCGAGCAGCAGAGAGCACTCAAGGGGTTAAGCCTGCTTTTGAAGAAACTCGAGGACCACCAGGCAGGGAGGAAAGAAACTCTGAGAGATGAGAAAGCTGTCATGCTTGCTGGCTGGGCAGATGAAGTAGCCAGCAATTCCTTAGAGCACTAAAGATTTATCAGCAAAAGGGAAAAAAAGTCAATTGGCCAGATAATCTTAAAAGAGAAGAAAGTAGAAGGAAAAATAATGTAGGTGACTTAAGGGGATGGAGAAGAAAAGTTTAAGAATGAAATAGGGATTGTCCTCTCTGGCCTCCCACGGCACAATCTGTGTTTCCTTCATCCTTGAACTTAGCAGACTGAATTATAACTGTGCATCTGCTTATCTGTTTCTCAGGCCGCAACGCCATGTTCCTGGTGACAAGGACTCTGTCTTTTTTATTCATCCTTAATGAATGCCGGGCCCAGCACAATGTCTGGTGTATAACAGATGCTCATTCCATGTTTGTCGAATGACTAAGAAAATGAATGAACTGATGCCTTTTAGGGGCCAGTACTGACCAGGACACAGTGCTAGACACTCGACCTCCTCGAGTCCTGTAAATCTCTCGACGATGAGATAGATATTATCATAGTCATTTTGCAGATAACAAAATTGAAATTCAGAGAGGTTAAATTATTTTCCGGAGGCCAGAAAGCTAATAAATGGAAGAACTGGAATTGAAAGCAAGGTCTGTCTGATGCCACTGTCTGTGATTTGTGTTGAATTTACTGTTTATTTCTAGACGATTCTTTATGACGTGGGGATGCGCTGTGGTCCTCCGTCCCGTGCGCCGGCCACTTCATCATCCCGCCTTCCGCCTACACTTCTTCCATCCGGTACATTGGAGAAAGAAAAAGAAAAGATGAAATCCGAGCCGGCCCATTAATTACACCCCGTCAGGCCCTTCTCTCTCGGCGTTTCATTCCCATACGGTTTCTCCTCCCCTTTGGCTGTAAACTCCTCGGGGGCAAAAGCCATATTTTGTGCATCTCTAGCTGTTCCTCCCCCGGGCACTTACAGGTATGATTCGGGTCATAGGCTGCCATGTCACCTTGGTTGGCTTCACAGCGGAGGGTGACAGAATGAGGGCGCCAGGGACTTGGGGGGCTGTGGCACAGGAAGTACCTTTGAAAGTCCCACCAAAACAGGAAGTGCCTTTGAAAGTCCCACCAAAACACAGAGTCGATCCATCGGTTGTACACAAAACAGACTGCGTTTCGAAGGACAAATGGGAGAGGAGCAGAGAGGATGGCACGGACACAGGTTCTCAAAAAAACCCAACAAACGACAAAAAAAACGAGCACAGCGGAGTCAGCCGGTCTGTCTCTAACTCCCTCTCCTCCTCTCTGGGACGCCAGATATTCAGGCGAGGGGGAGTGTTTTTTTCACCACTGCCCCGCCTTGCAACTGTGACCTTGGGTGACCTTTCCCAGCCTGAGTCTTCCCACTTCTGAGGCCAGTCCGCTTCTCTAACCGAGAGCTCCCGGAACCCCACGCTGTAACCGGTACCTGACGGGCTGGGCAGCGGCGGGGAGAGGAGGCAGGTCCTGTACAGAACCAGGAGTGCTGAATTAAGCTTAGGAAGAGAGCCGCATCTGAACGCGGGCCTGCCGGAGGGCCATCCATCTCCGGGCTGAAGGGGTGGAGCGTGATTAATGCCGCTGGCTGGCGGCCGGCCGCCTCTGCCCATCTCCTCTGGAGACTGTTTGAAGAATTCATTAGGAAAGGGCAGCAGGGAAGAGGGAGAGCTGTGCCATCCTAATATCCCCATCGGTAACCCCCTCTTGCTTTGGCTTCTTCAACTGAGATGGTCAAGGTTGAGCAGGATCCAGCAGGTCCTCACGGTGAGTCCGAGAGAGAGTCGCTGCTGGTGGACCACTCCCAAGCTGCAAGGCACGGCCGAGGCTTGTTGAATGGTCCTTTCGTCCACGCACCTGAAACACAAAGGGGGCTTGGTCTTCGGTGCTGGCCCTGCTGGAATCTTCCGCTGTCCTTCATCCTGAAGGACTCTGCTCTCTAGGCTCACGGACACTGTGCAGGACAGAGGGTAAGGCGAGAGCCCAGAGGAAAGGCTCACCCCATGTCGTCCAGGCCTCCCGGTAGGGGCGGAAGGGGCTGAGTCGATCAGAGAGTTCTCTGCGCCCCACCGCTCACAGATGCCAAGTCCAGCGTGACCCATGCAGACTGCCCCGCAGCCAGCACCTGCTGATTTAACCCCTGAGATGTGGGCTACACGAGCAATGGCTGTCACTTACGCATTAGAATCATCCTTCGTCACCCCTGTGATTTTCAGTCTGAATTCATCGAAGCTTCGTTTTTAGCATTCTGTAAAAATCTAACACTTCTTGCCCCTGCTGGTGTCAATGTAATAATTGCTACAGTGACTGCTGAGAAGTGGGAGGAATTATCAACCTTCTCCCAACTTGAAAAAAAATCTTTATTAATGATCCAGGCCATCTTTTCAAGTTTTTATACATTTTTGCTGACCCCTTACTATTTCCTTTGAGAGTGGGAGTGACTGGGCTTGAAGCAAAGTCATTTTATTGATTTTTCAGGTTGGATAACTTGACACCAAACACCAAGACAGGGGCTCGGTTATCTCGATGCTTTATGTACAGGAAGCAGGAAAGACTAGGAAAAGGTTCCTGTCGCTCGAGCAGGGAGATTTATATCTGAGTGCCAGGTCCACAGCGTGTAGCTGGTGAATCTTGGGTAAATCACTCGTGTTCCTTACCACACTAAAACAGACAAACAGCACAAATTCCCTGACAGCGGCTTCTGTCACGACGCTATTTCCTGTCCCCTCAGCTCTAGTGCGCATAATCTCCGCCAGTCCTTGATTTCATTATTTATGTATCTACCTATTTTTTTCTTATTCTAGGAAGGATTTGAGAACTCTTACAAAAGAAAAAGGAAAAAGAAGTTGATTAAAAATATGTGACCGGAAAACCCTAAAACGCGCACCACGAGTTTCTGCCTGTTTATTGGAAAGAGGCTCTCTGTGGGTCTCAGAGCTTTCTAGTGGGCCCATGGAGTCGTGTAACCTAAAAGGGGAGGCTTTATCACCCCAGTCATTCTGGAGAACACAGGCAATTTTTCCTGCTTCTGAGGACTAACAGAGATTTCTTTCTTGGACCCTAAAGAAAGGGCATTGGAGACGGGGCAGCTGGCATCCTCGACATCTTACTTGTATCGGTCCTCCAAGCAGGGAATTCAGTAAAAGGTTCCTTATAGGTCTGGGGTCCACACGCGATGCTCCCACTCTGCACCTCTCTGCTGTAGGCTTGACCTGTCAATGAACTTGACACTATTTAGGCCATTCGTTCTCCAAGAGCAGCTCTGAACCTACAGCATCGGTGTCACCTGGGAAGTTAGTGGACATGCGAACGTTCGAGCGCCACTCGGGCCTCTGAATCAGAAACTCTGGGGGTGGGGCCAGAGAATCTCGTTTTTAACAATCCCTGATGTAACTTGAGGATCAATGACATAGAGAAAAATGAGTCGACGGCGTGTCCTTCTTAGAGCTCCAGGAATGCTACTTTTCGTCTTTGATCATTTGATTCCAGTTGGGCAGCAGGTATTTTGAGGTGTATTTTTTTGGCAAGAGCCTGGAGAGCAGGCACTTACGTTATCAATTCAAAGCAGATCCGTACAGTTTCCCAACGTCTCAGATGAAAGTCGAGGTAACCGCCTCCCTCTTCTGCTTGTGAAGTCTCCCCAGAGGTCCCCTTAGCTCCCTGCGCTGGGTTGGGTAGGGTGCCAGGGCCGGCCAGCAGGGGGCCAAGTGTCTCCTCCAAAGACTCCTCGCTACGCTGGTTCGCTTCTCCTCGGCTGCTTTCAAACTGCTGTTATGGCTTTTGTGTGTATATTTGTTCTTTCTTCCCCAGCATCCCTCTTGGCTCTAAAACCTTATGATTATTCCATTAGCTAGGAATTGAAATTTTTGTTTTTTAAAAGCCCTAAAGCTAGAAGGGACTATAGAGACAATGTAATACAACCTCGTCATTTTACGGACCTCGAGCCAGCCCAGAGCAGTGACGCTTCCCCTTGGCGTGTTGCTGGGCTGCACACCCGGACAAGGCAGGTTCTTGGGGACTCTTAGTTGAAGCTGCTTGTGGGCCGTATGTCGTGTTTCATAATTTTCACATACCTTATAGCGTTTTTCTCCCCATAAACACTTGGTCATTATTCTCATCTCCATTTTCAGACCAAGAAGTTAAAGCTTCAGCAGCTGAATGTTTACTGAAGTTTCACAGCTTTCATTATGACAGAGAAACTCTCAACTTTTGGCCCATTTACCTCTCCTTTTTCTTCTGGGTGGGATCTACCCCTGGTGCCTAGAACTGTACTAGTGGCACACCGGCCCCCCAGCCCCCCATCCCCAAATGTGTATCAACCTATATCAGTCGGAGGGGTTCATTTCCGTGTACATAGTGGCCATAATCAATTACAGTCAACTCAAGGAGACAAAGACAAGGGCCTCGGCTTTTGCAGAGACCCAAGGCACCAGCACACACTGCACCTGGGTGAGAATTGCCCGTGTGACCTTATCAAACCCCCACTCACCACAGAGCAAATTCAGGGAGGGGTGGTTTTTACCGGACTCCTCTGATGGGAGTAGCTACTAGACTAGCAAAGTCGGCTAAACGCGGCCCGAAGATGAAGTGGAGCGAGGCATTTCCACGTCTTTATGTGTCTACACTTGTAGACACAGTCCTGCACATGTATAAGTGTGGGTAAATAAGGAGAGACTGTGTGTCGTTTCTAATAGAGGCAAAGTGATTTGATCTCAGCAAAATTAATCTAAACAAATGCAGCAGACGGTAGCAGAAACAGGACGACAAAATGTCAGGTTGAGAAAATGCAAGAAATTGTTTCACTCGAGACTACGGACACAGACTCAGGAGTTCCTTCGTGGCACACGTTTTGAATCCAGTGCCTGCATCCGAGGGAAGGGTCTTGCTTCTCCCTTTTTAAAACTTTTTTCGTTCGGGTTAGCATTTTCTGTGACCTCCCCGAAGGTCACGAGGCTCTGGCAGCCCACAAGGTGCCTCGGTGAAAACCAAGGATAGGGGCTCCTTCTTTCAGGCAGACTCAGCCCTGACTGGGGAGCACGGCTCAGACAGTGGAGCATGGACTGAATTTCAACTCCTACTCACCTGTCAGCTGCCACACTTGTGCAGGGCACAACCGACTCAGCTGTCCATGGCAGTTTGGTCGTTACGTGCAAATCCTGTGTGTACTACAGCTGTGGGGCCATCCAATCCCACGTGGCCAGCGTCTGCGGTCATGGCTCACGTGTGGGCATAAACCTAGCTCTCTGCTAAGCCAAGTCATCTTCAGATCGAACAGATATTGGTAGCCAAAATAGCACGCAAGACTGTTTGCTGAACTGTCTTACGTGCCCTGGAAGGTCATGCCTTCCGACCCTCTCGTTTCATAAGACACCTCATTAGGCAAGTTCGGATTAATACTAATAACAGTGACGATGCTACTAGTTCATAGCTGGCATATACTCAGTGCTCGCTCACGGTCTGCCAGGTGTCATTCTAAATACTGCGTGTATTAGCTTGTATAACCCTCAGAACGCCACTGTGAGGGAGTTACTATTGTTGTTCCCATTATACAGATGCAGGGCTTCTCAGAGACACAGTTAAGTAAGAGACACAAGCTAAGTAAGCTGGTCAAGGTCACAGCTAATAAGAGGTAAAGCGGAGGATTCCTCGCCAAGTCCAGCTCCAGAGTCTGTGCCGTTAACCACTGTGCTACTTAGGTGGAATGCTGGAAACGTAAAGGGGGTCAGGACAGGTGGGCATGTGGTCAAACGGAAGGCCTGCCCTCTCATCCGGCCCGCCCCTCCACCCTCCCTGAGGACCGTCCTAGTAGCCCAGCCTGGGTCAACCTCTCCAGGCTAAGGAATACCCCCTTCCTGAGCTAAACCATCCTCTTACAATGACTTCGAATCCCTCTAGCTATCTGGGAAGTGCATTTTCCAGTTTCAGGTGGGACAGAAAACAATTGTGAGAACTGTACTTGCTGGCAGGGACTTCACTCAGCCAGACTTAGAGAAAGCCTGGGCTGTTTGCAGCGAGGAGCCAGAGGCCTCACGACCAGGCCACCTGCAGGACAGGCCCCGTGACTGCTGGGGCGACACTCGCAGCACCCAGCGCCCAGCTCCGGCTGAGACCCCGTTCACCCCTCTGCCCCCATCACTGCCACTGCATTTGCATACCTGTGGATGGCAACCAAGTCTTCACGTATCCCGGCGATGCTCTAACGGCCGCTTCCGTTGTCATGACAACACCAGCACAGCTCCCTGAGCCCTCTGAGTACCTGAGGTGAAAGAGACGGGTGTGTTTGTCCCCCGAGGGTCACTGTGTGGTGGGCCATGTTGACATTGCTGTGACAATCTCAGCTCTGCGAACCCCAAGCGACTAAAGGGAAGAGCAGTGACTCAGGCCGGACTCCCGATGGCCAAGTCGAGACCCTTCCTGCCCACAGGGCCCGCCTCCCTCCTGCTCCGTGACGCTCAGGCCCCCTCACATCTCTCCTGGGGCTGTAGGTGTCTCTCCGGTAGAGAAGGGGTGCTGGGGTGGAGTCTGGGGGCCACTGCTCTAGTCCTGCGTGTCCACTTACTAGCCCTGTGGCCTTGGGCTACCTGGGCGGCTGCCCTCCCAGAGCTTATATTTAGTTCACTAGAGCATTCCAGAAAGTGGGAAGACCTGGGGATCTTGAGATTTGTCACAGAGTGACAGAGTGAGCCCCATATGCTGCTGAGCAGCTGGGTGCCTGGGTTAATGGGTCTTCTTCAGCCCTTGGCTATTTGAGTGTCTTCCCTTAGAGTGAATGACATATGCATAACACTTTACTAAAATCTCTGGACCAACGTCGTATGGGACCCATATCCTGTTCTTATATGACTGACTTCTAGAAACTATATTCAGAGTCCATACTTACTTTAAAATGTATCTTTACTAGTTTTGACCAATTGTTTTAGATCCTCATAATCCTTTAAAATTCCGATTCTAGCAGTCACCATGCCCTGCTTGCTCTCTGCTTCCCATTTACACGGTATCTGTACGCTTGATAAGCATATATTCTGTGCTCATGTTCAAGGCTTTGAAGACAGAACACATGCTTACTGAAAGCCTTACCTATATTTCAGGTGCATGAATGCCTACAGCACTTAGCATAACCTCTGTCTGTGTCCATTACAAATAGCAACGTTAATTTCGATGGATTGATTTGCTTTTATTTTTCAATGATATAACTAACGGTGTGATCTTGACCAAGTCACTTAACCCGTTTGGCTTTTAGTTGTGATAGATGCTCTGTAAACAACAGTTAGAGTGAGCTGAAATAAGTTGAGCTAAATGAGGTCCGCAGTTGAGGACACACCTCCCGTTTGCATGGCGATTACTGCTTCCGGAGAGGGGTTCACATGTTCGGTTTCCAGAAGCTATTCCATTTTGGTTTTGTCCTTAAGTGCATGTCCTGTTCACTCAAAGCAAGGATGTTGTATACGG
Source organism: Pteropus medius (assembly GCF_902729225.1). Lineage (NCBI taxonomy): Eukaryota > Metazoa > Chordata > Mammalia > Chiroptera > Pteropodidae > Pteropus > Pteropus medius. Next base: position 10,751,606 of record NW_024349225.1, read on the forward strand.
CCCGATGTTTTTCGGGTATCCTCAGTACACAGCATGGTGTCCTTGCGTGGCAAGCCTGTGAGAATCATCTGTTGATAGAGATGAGACCAGAAGAGATAACCAAAAATTATCTATCTGGTTTCTTGAGAATTCCTTGGGAAGTTGGATGTGAAGACCATCATGGGCCCAAAGTTCTATTCAATTTTTACTGAGCTTTCTATCTGTTCTCTAGCAAGGACACTTAGAACAGAAATGAGAATTCTGAGCCTAGAGGAAAAATTTCACTACCGAAGAGTCAGTAGTTTCTATTCTTATTAAAATTCATTCTCCCCCGTCATCATCTACTGCCTCTTTCTCTTTCTCGTCTCTTCTCGTCTCCTCTTTTCTCTCCCCTCCTCTCTCCTCTCCTTCCCTTCCCTCCCCCGCTCTCTTCTCCTCTTCTCAAAATTTCTTCCCCCACCCCGCCCCCTACTTTTCTTTTAGGCCAGGCCCGTAGCTCTGGAGGTCAGTGTATCGATGCTGATTTATACAGCTGGTCCAGTTAACGACCACCCTTCCTTTGGACACACTCCAAACACAGCCCTCAGCAAGACTTTTATGTCAGTATCCCAAACAAACAGGCCTCTAGCCCCCGTCGGAAACATCACCAGATATAAATAATCCACTAGCACATTTGAAAAATGGGCCCCAGTGTGTGGAAAGTAAAGAAAAGCCTCTGAAAGTTCAGCTCTTGGGTCCAGTTTGAACCTCAGCACAGCCACGTCCAGCTGGCTGTCCTGAGACCGAGGTGGCATTCACGCCTGCGGTGGCGCTCCCTGAAAGCCGCCTCTGTCCTCAGCACCCGTGACAGCTTCCAGATGGGAAGACCCAGACGGAGCCTCTGGAAGCCGTGCAAGGACATGTGAGGGACAAAGCCACTCCTGACAGCCCCTGGGAGACACTGTCCCTTACGGGAGCCTCCACCTGGCATCCCACAAACACAGCTCTGTTTCCACCCTGTGGGGACTTGGCCTGGGATTATGGGCAGCTCATCTCACCCCAGCCGAGGGGACCTCTTACCTCAGGGATAATCTCTCTTGTCATTACCTGCCTCACAGGGAGGTTGAGAGGATTTAATGAGATAATGTTTGTAAAGCTTTTGAGCTCCTGAGAAGAATGAATGGTGCTATATAAATGCAAAATTTCATCATTATAGCGATCCAGAAGCATTGATTCTACTTGGAGGTGAGGGGTGGGGTATGAACCCCAATTTCCCGATCATCTCCCATTTCTGGGAGCTGACAACACTCTGAAATATGCATCCTTTTTCCAACTGAAATTCTCTACCTTTCTAATCCCTTCAGAGGTAAAACGTGTTAGGAAAATTTTAGAAATTTCTCTTCAGTCTCTTTTGAGACGGAAGAACATTAAATAAACACACTTTGCCTGCTTACAAAAGAACTGTTTTGACCAAAATCATTCAAAAAGGCCGAGTGAGCTTTATGGCTTCAAATTTAGCTGGTCTTTAGTTCTCATCAAGATAAACGCCACAGTGTTAAATCTGAGAGGGGAAAATCGTTTTGGCCAGGTTCTGGAGTTTGAAGTCTCCATTCAAGGGCTGCTGAACAGAGGCTGATTTTTCCATATGTGAAGTCGTTTCTTTCTAGAGAAATTATTCCAATGACTTTTCTCACACTGGAAAATGAAGTTTGTGCTTTTGACAATAATTCATCCTTCCAGTTTAGAAAAATCATTGATTTTCAGAAGCTGCTCAAAGTCCTTTTTCTTATGTGGACTTAGTCCCTGAGTAGCCACGAAGACTACTGTAGAAGTCACAGAAGGTACACACTGCGGGGCTCTCAAACTGAAAAGATTCTGGGGGCCAGGCCAGCACCTAGGGACGGAGGTAGGCCAGGCGTCATGACAACCCCATTTGGCCTCTGGGGGAGGAAAACCTTTTTCCTTCTACCCTCCTAGCTCCTGGGCTAGGGCCCTGCAAATTAGACAGACAAAAGGCGGATTAACAGGAGAAAAACACACCAAAGTTTATTAACATGTACGCTGCACACAACACAGCGATCAAAAAAGCTCAAAGTGGTGGGTGGGAGTTGGGGCTAGTGCGGCCTCTTAAAGAAAAACCGTAATTCTGTAGAGAAGTAAGAAGACCTAAGAAATGGGGTTCAGGCTTGTAGGGCCAGCAAACTGTGGGAAGGTTAATACACACGGGAAGTTCATGGAAGACGAGGGTCAGAAGCTGTGTTTGTGTGGACTCTTTCTTGGGTCAGTTTGGCATCTCCAGTGATGTCCTCCTGTCTCCGGTGATGAGATCTCTTTCCCCTTCCTGGCATGAGTGGGGAGAGGGGCACCTCGACAAGGGGAATTCGCGTTCTGCATCCAGGCAGACGGCGGGAGCGGATAACCCATCCTGTGTCTGTTTTTCCCTCAGTGGCATTCGACCTCAGCTCTTCTGTCCGAGTGGCATATTTGGGCATGGCACGTTCTGACTCCTTTCACTTCCATTTTGGGGGTAGTAGGAAGTGGGGGGTCACGAGGGGCCGCAGAACCCAGATCCCTCTCGCAGCGCAGAAAGAGTTTCGGGGTTTCTTCAAGTCATTGAAGGGAAGCCAAAAATCAATAATTCTATATGCCATCTCCCAATTTTAAATGTTATTCACAAATTCTTTCCATTTTTTTTTTTTAACACTGTGTGGCCAAACCAAACATCCTGCTCAGAGGATATTGTTTTCTACCTTGAATTTAAACTAATGTGAATTTTCCAGTAAAACTATAGTAGAGGGGGGAAAAATGAATTTTTCTCTCTAAGACCCGCAGAATCTTACAACAACAGAAGAATCCTGGAGTTCTGACAGCTTCTCCTTCTCCACTCGGTGGTCCCTTTCCTCCATCAACTTGCTTACTCTCTCGCTCTGTGCCTCAGTCTCTTCATTTATGAAACTGGTACAGTAAGAGCACCTACCTCACAGGATGTCGTGAGTAATAAGAGAGAGGATGACTACGAAATGCCAGGACACTGTCACGTGACGAACGCTCAGCAAACCCTGTCCTTCATTATCACTGGTGCATTGGTTGAACCAGCCGGACCGTGGCCTGTGAGGCGAGTCCACAGCCCTTCTCTTTTGTAACAAACGCCACCTCCGTTGCTTAATTCACCTCCATCCAATTCCGCCTGATAGCATTGCGAGCTCGCTACAGACTCACAGTGAGGCAGGCGAGACGGACTCTTGAAAGCCAGCACTCAAGACAGTTGGAGGATGGGAAATAGTTGCAGAGCAGCCTGAGTCAAGGCACAAGTGCCCTAATTTTACCCTCGTAGTCAGGTCCTCAAGAACCCAGAGAAGTTCAGCTTCAACAGCCGTCTGTTTCCAAAATGGAATCTTTGAGGCTAAACTCCCGCCGAGAGGGAGCATAGGATGAAGAAAAAAATCCCTGAAATGAGGCTTACTCTGGTTTTAGTTTAGATGGATGCTTGGGCATGCGAAAGACTTCTTTTATATTTGCTTTTGCATCTCATTTATAAAGCGAAGGAGTCAACTTAGCCTCTAAATCCTGTTCGGCTTTAATTTTTTAAAGCAGTTGATAAAACAAATTCCTGCCCTCGTGTAGTTAGGATTTTTGCTTTAATTTTCTTAGTCTGTGTGTTCTCTTGGTATTTTCACACGATGCATTCCCTACCGATGCTAAGGTAATTCAGAATCTATCGTGGATAATAATTTCTCTCCTGAAAAAGTTTCTATCTCACTTGAAAGGATAATATTATATGCCTGAAACAGATCACAAGACAGGATTATATATGATTAAGGACAGGAACGAGAGATGCGAAGAAATGTTTTAGGAGGCGGCATGGAAAGCATAAATTAGACCAATAGTAATAAGGAAAAGATTGAATAATGGGGAATTTCTGATGGTCAGGAAAAAAGTGGGCAGGGGCAGGGCATCCTGGGAGGAAATAACAGCAAAAGCCAAAGCTGAGAGGAAGAACTAGTATTTCGAAATGTCCAGAAAGCCTTTGCTTTTTCTCTCCACTGACTGTTATATAAATTCAGGAGAGTAGAAGAAAATAGGTCAAAAAGATATAATTTCTATAGGCCCCAGGATAACCATTTCCAGTGCCCACCAGGAAAGCTCTGGAAGATTATATGACCTACGTGATACCCTCAGCTTTTCCCCGTTTTTCAGAAAGTATGCCTTGGGACTCAAGGAACTCTGGGAAGATAAATTATCCACATCAAGAAGCAGGAATCTCCTAAGAGATGCTAAAGGGACGGGGAGAAATGTGAGAAAACAGAGACTCCCCCCCCCGCCCCCATTCTGTTGTCATTCTGGACTCTCCCAAGACTGACCATGTGGCTTTATGGGTGAGTAGTTACCATGGAAATTAAGTCTCATAAAAGAAATTCAGCACCGCTGCCAGCCCCGGGTCCTGGAGTCATGAATGAGAAATATGCTGCCTGCACTTCATCTGTTTGGGAGGACACTAGGTGCTCTGTACAGGAACTCAGGGACCGTTTCTCCCTCTCAGAGAAGACAAATGACTCCGGGCCCTCCTTGCCATGCAGAAGACGTCCGCACACATCTTCTGTGCACAGACAGAGGAACAGAGGACAGAGACCTGTGAGGACCCCCACGGACAGGATCTGTGAGGGACAGGCTTTTTCGAAATGTAACTGTATTGATTTCTGCTCAACCGGTAAAGGACGCTCACGGTGACGATGGAATTGAGCCCCGATCAAACATGGCTAGTTCCTGCGATGTGCGACTCCTAAAACTTGGGCTGACAGGTGCAGAGTTTCTGTCATCCGACTTTATTTTCGCAAGAGTTATTTGCCCATAGAGCCACTCGGTAGATCTGAGAGGGACTGACATTTAAAGGGGATATATTTTCTCTCTGCCTTTGGATGCACAGTCTCTTGGCTTGGGTTGGGTCCGACTGGCATCTCTGCACTGCCCTTGGCTTCTCTATGTCTCCGTTAACCGGCTCCAAGCACAGTGTGAACAGTGCGAAGGGCTGGCGGAGGGTGGGGCTGGCTCGCGGTCTCCCACAACCTCCCTCGGCACCCTCCACCCGACTCCAGTGAATAGGGACTCGGAGTAAGAGTAGCATGAATGCTTCCTCTGCAGATACTGCAAACTGCCAGATGGGAGCGCTGGACCAGCTGCCTTCCACTCTGATTGCTACCCTCAGTTCCTCCTGAGTGAGGCCAAAGACCCTCGTACGGCAGCAGCAGGCAAAGTGGGACAGCCACCAGCTCCTCCAGCCAGGCATCTCTCAGTCAGGTACCCACAGGGATGCAGTTAACTACAGAGAGTGCCAACCAATGGGGCACCGTTAATAATCGAGCCAACAACAGATATACGCTGGCACTGCCCCCGACAACCTGCGACACGGGGGCTCCTTGGCCATCTATCACTACAGGGAAGGAAAACACCGTCGCCTTGAGTCGGGAAGGTTCACCGCGCCCTGGGAGAGAATCCCACCCAAGGGGGCGTTGGGGCGGAGATGGGCCAAGAGCATCTCTGCGGGCTGCAGCTGGTCTGCTGTGTGGAGAAGCTTTGTCCAAGCCCAGCGGGCCCTTGGAGGGCGCCTACTCCAGCCTTGCTCCTGAGCGCATCGTCCTGGCAGAAGCGAGAAAATCCCCAAAAAGCTATACTTTCTTGCTCATCTTCTCTTTTCCAAGGGGGCGGAGGCCTTGTCCTTCTGAGGAATTTTTCTCTCTCAACCAAATCTTGGCGCTTATGATAGATGCTGCCCCATCCTAGGCGCTGAGGGACACAAGGGGAAATATAAGGAAAAAGCTTCCGCCTCCAAGTCGCAGACAACTGGGTTTGGGAATGGGGGGTTGGAGTTCAAAGGACTGGAGGGCAGGACCGACTAGAGAATGTGAAGGAGCTCTCTCTACAGGCGGTACATGCAGGCGCTACACCAGATGCTTAGCGCTTAGGGGCCATCAGCCCTTCCTAAGAAAGAGTTGTTGGGGCGCCCCGGAGAAGGTGAGGCTTCCACAGAACCTTGCCACCTGGGGGAGGCCTGGGAGCTGGAGAAGGCAGGCAGGGAGGGCAGCGCAGGCAGAGCCACAGCCACGGCCACGGCCAAGGCCAGCCACAGCTCTGGGGACCTGCACGCTGGTCAGCCAGAAGAAAAGCAAGGTGCATTTCCCTCTTCCCCGACTCTGCACCTGCCTCTTTGACTCAAACGCATCTCCCTTTGTGGATTTTAATGAGTTGAGAAAAAAAGAATAAACAAAAGAAAAACATTTCCTCACCCCGTTCTCCTTCCGCCGCACTGCCTTACCCTCGGTGCCTGGTCTGCATTTAAAAAGTTCGGCGGGGCGGGGGGCATGAGAAATGGCTTCCTGCATCGTTCCCTCGTAGTAGATGACATTTACTCCTGGTCCTGGAGGACGTTAAGGGCTTTCGCACCACTTTGGCATGGCGAATCGGCGGCAGGGCATGTGGGCAGGGGCCAGCATCCTGGTTACCGGTCCCAGCTTGCCTCTAAGGGGCTTGCATGCTTCTCAAAAAGATAAGGGTTTAGGTGAGGAGACCTTTAACATCACTGCTGCCTTCAGCGCCAACGGCCCCGTGATACCAGTTATTCATGCGTTCATTCATTTGTTCACCATCCGAGGAGTGTTTTCTGAACACCACGGGACTGTGGGTATGAGCAAGTTGTGGTTCTTCCACGGACTCTGGAAGACAGCGGACAAACGCACGCTAGAGCCGCTGAAAGGAACAAGACTGTGGGAAGCAAAGCAACGACCGAGCAGCCGTGGTCTGTCAGGGGTCAGCAGCCGGCGGCCGGCGGCCGGCGCTCAGCCAGAGTGAACGGAGCGTGACGGGGACTCTGCGACCAGGCGGGCTGACCAGGGTGTGTGCCAGGGGCAGCAGGGTCCCAGTGCTTCTCAGGGACAGTTCCCAGCTACAGGTTCGGGAGAGCTAGATGTGAACTCGAGCTACTGAGAAGGTGACTAGGGCAGGCCTGGGACCTTGGGAATAACAGAGGAGTCCAGTTACCATTTTGGGGGTGCAGCACAGGAGAGGGCGGGGCTCCAGGCAGATGGCAGAGGCCCAGCAATTGGAATGGAAGCAGAGAGTAGGGCTCAGTCTACACAGGGAGGTCAAATGCCTCCATCTGGAATGGAGAGGAGCTACAGAAACTGGGGGTCGGGTTGGACCTAAGAAGAGAGGTGTCTTAGAAAATGTGATAATAATACGACAATAATAATAATGACACAGTCTAATAATGATCGAGCGTTTATGATGAGCTGAGAATGCACTAATGATGTATGAATTATGTCCTGTAAACCCTGTAGTAACTCTATAAGGTAGATATGATTATCCTCATTTTGCAAGTGAGGAAACTGAGCCTTCAGGAGGTTGATAACTTACCCTGACACAGCTAGGATCACCTACGTTATGCCGCAGTAACAAAAGTCTCCCAAATCTCAATGGCAGGATAGAAATTTACTTCTCATTCCCGTGGACAGAAGGTCTGCAGGGGTCTCTGCTTATCCTGGTCACTTAGACCCCCAGGCCACATCAAACTTGACACGTGCTTTCTCAGTCACTAAGGTGGGGGAAAGGGGACGGTCAATTTTGCACCGGCTTTTAAAGCTCCTGTTCCCACAACACTTCTCCCTATACTCATGGCCAAAGCAGGTCGCATGGCCACACCAGACTCCAAAGGGGACAGAGCAGTCCAATTCTTCCATGTGCCCAGTTAGAGAATGGGGACATTTATCAACAGCCCTGTTCCTGGCCACCCAGTCGATGGGGAAACCAAGTTTGCACCAGCGTTGGCTGACTCCGGAGCCCGTGTCCCGTCCTCACATTGTTCCGGAAGAGGTCTGCTGGCTGGGACAGTCTCTTGCCCCCGCCACGCCCTACTCCACATCGTCCTTGCAGAGCCTCTTCCCTTCCCTTCCCAGGCCGTGGTTCAGGAGACAAGCACCAGGTGATGGATGGCTTCCAGCAGTCGTGGGGGAGAGGTTATCTAACAGCACATTCTGGAGGAGCCATGGCTGGGAGTCTGCTCATAGTAGCAACTGCTGTGCTGGTTTCTGCAGAGCTCCGAGTGCCAGGGCCTCGAGGGTTTATTAGTCCCACAGCAGCCCTGGGAGGGCTTCGTTGCTGCTGTTATTTATCCCTTTGGCTGTGCTCATCCAGCACGAAGAGTCGGCTGGGATTAGGTTCCAGGGACACAGAGCCCTGGCCGCCTTCCAAGCTAGGGTGGCAGAGGGCTCTTTCTCCTCGGCCAGGCGGTGTTGACAAAGAAGAGTGAATGCAGGTGGTTCAGCCATGAGAGGCAGACATGTGCATCGCATCGGAAAGGAGGTGGCCAGGAAGATGTGAAATCATGGGACTTTGCTGGTCCCTTAATGCTAAATTTAAGGGCTGCCTCCCTTGTCATCTCTGCCCCCCCCACCCCAAACCAAAGTGACTGTGCCTTCCTCAGAACCACGGTCCTCTTACGATCTGTCCCTGTTACCTCTTGTTAGTTACCAAGTTCTGCTGTTTCTTTTTCTACACGACATGCTCTGTCTGCTGTAATTAGAGCGAGTTCCTCAGAGCATAGATCATAACTAAGGCTTTGTGGAGACACTCGCAGCACCGAGCACGCGCGAGATGTTCAATCAGCGTTTGCAGCCTCTGGCTCCAGCCTACCTGTGCAAGCTCACCTTCTGCCATTCCCTTTCGCTTCGCAGTCCTGCCAGCTGGAACGAGCGGCTCCCCTTGCCGTTGCCCACCCCCCTTGCCTGAGCATGTGCTTACCTTCTGCCCGGGGCGCCCTTCCCTGCCTCCGTGCCAGTTACCCATCTCAGCAAAGTGGATCCCTCTCTTCTTCCTGCCAACACTGTCCCTCGTGTGTATGTCCATTACAGAAATAATTACATGTCAATTACTTGTTTACCTGTCTGCCTTTCCCACTAGCCTGAGAACTCCTGGAGAATAGAGACACAGCTTATTTATTTTTTGTCTCCTCCTGCCTTTACCCATGCCCGGACAGGACCAGGACCAGTAGGAGCTGAGTGGGGCACTTGCCTGGGCACAAAGCTTAAGAGAGTGTCCAAATAATTCAATAATCAGAATAAATAATACTTAATGCAATACTTACAAAAGTTTACATTAATGCAAAAGAATCCAAGATGAGCAAGATATCGAAACTTTAAATAAAAATGGAATCAATAGCAGTGTCACGCCGAGTCATACCGGAGCCTGGGGCAACAGGAAAAACGGGAAATACCGATTCTGTCTGTCTGTAAAATTTTGATATTTTGTTCACCTCAGATTTTCGGCATTAATATTTTGCATAAAGTCTGTATTAATATTTATTTTTTAAAATATTGCCTAGAATGTGATAGGTGCTCTATAAACACCTGCTGAATGATGAGTCAGTGAGTAAGTGATCGAGTATGCGGGTGAATGGATGGAGAAACTTTGCAGAGCGAACCTCCAATTTTCCAAAGTTTTGGCATCTACCTTAGAATTACCCATGTGTTCTCGCCAGCTCCTTTTTTCATTCTGTTATCTGTCTTTCAGTGCAAGTTCTCTAAACTCTTTCCCAATTTTAGAGAAGAGAAAGAAAAGAAATACAAACGCAAATGCAAGTCAGTTAAATGTGCTTTGCTCAGTTAGTCGGAGCCTCTTGTGATGGGGCCAAGATTTGAGATCCTATCTGTGTGGACCAGGTCCTTGGTTGTGATTCAAGGACAAAATGCCACCCTTCTCCTCCCCACCCCTAGTGGGTCACTGTGCAAATAAAAGGCCTTGGTCCCTGGGGGCACCGAGTAAAAAAACTCGCTCTTAGAGAAAATCCATCTCCTCCACCAGCAACAGAGAATGGGCAGCCCTAAGGAAATGGTGGACATTTGTGGTTGAAATGAGCTCTTGAGTCTTTTCTGCGTCGTCGTCGTGGTGGGTGAGTGCCCAGGAACCGGCCACACAGCCACGTCTGGGGTCGCTCTGCTCTCCAGTCAGAGGCAGGGGCGCGGGCTTGTGGGAAGGCGCTGGGCCCGGAGATGAAGGGCCTGGGTCTGGGCCCAGCTCTGCTCTCACCAGCGGTGTGACCCTGGCCGCGTCATTTAGCTCTTCTGAGCTCCGGTTCATTCACATGTAAAAAGAGAGGGTTCACCTACGAAATTATGGTTCTCAAACCTTATGATATGGAACCCTAGGGCCGGGAGCAGGGTTCTCAGGGGCCACTGACAGACGTGTGACGGGGACAGGGTTAGCCACTCTGCTTCACCCATGCAGCCCCGCCGTTATTCCATTCCCACGTGGGATTTGCTTTTTAAAAAGCGGAGGAGGTTCTAGTGCCTTGGGAAAAAAAGACATGAAACAGTGGTCTAGATTTCAATAATCCCACCGACTATACCAAGTGATCTTTAGGCTGCAGCCTTCGGGAATGCCAAGTTCGCGTCAGCCGCGTCTGAGGATCTATTCGCTCTAAGCTCACGGACCAGGAGGGCCCACGATGTGGAGACACAGACAATGACGGACTGGAGTTTTTCATCCTTTCACTTTACAAACATGTTTGTCCCAAGAAATTACTTAAAATTGATTACATCACTATCACCACCAAGTATCGATAAGGTCATTAAGAACTAATCCTACTGCTTATTCAAAGCTTGAATCCCCTCCTCTCCATCCCCATCAAGTGGCCTTCCAGTGACCATGAACTCACCGCCTGGGGTCACATCACCCCTGGTTCACAGAGCTTGATCTCTTCACATAATAACCTTTCAAGTAATTGAAGAGAACGCCCACTGGCTTCTCACCATCTTCATGGTTGAGCTAATCACCCTGCCCTTGATCTCTTCTCTTTATGACGTGGTTGAACAACCTTCCCATGCAAGTGGTCTTCACTGTTTATTTTTCCTCTCTCAAGAAAGATGCACCAGAATGCAATGTGACATCCTACACAGGCTGATCAGAGCAGAGAGGAACAGAATGGTTCTCTTTTTCCTGTCTAGTGCCTTTCGACCGTTTGCGTGTTCGAATCACATTTGAAATATTGCTTTTCAGTCTTCATCCCTGAACAATTAAATCAGAAATTCTTGGGGTGGGGATAAGGCTCTGACATTAAAAAAAAGAAAAAAGAAAAATAAAGAGGCCAAGCAATTCTTTCGTGTGGCTAGAATTAAGAACCACCGCTTTTGACAGTAGGCACAGAAGTCCTTGATTCTTGCTCTGATCGGCCAGTGAGCCATTGGACTGTACTACACAGCGTGGATGAGAGGCGTGTCTGAGCAAAGGAGAGAAAACTATTCTCTGAGTATCTTTCGTACGTAAGCACTGAGCTGAACCTTAGGTGCATTATTCCATTTACTCTTTATCGTGAGTCAGGTGTTTTCATGCCCATTTTACAAAGGAAAACTGAGCCCCAATAACATTCAGCAATTCACCCCAAGGTCACTCAGCTAAACAAGCGGCAGAATTGAGATTCTAACTCACATCTGTCTGAGCCCAAAGCCCATCTTCTTTTTTTTATCATGCCACTTTGCTTTCTTTAATTCAATTAATTTAACAGTTATTTATTCAAAATCAGGACCTACCATACACCGGACACGTCCTGGGCCAGCAACTGTTGTGGGTGGGGTTCCGTGGTCCTCCACCGAGCTCAGCTAGGACACAGAACATTTTCTTTTTTCATCCAATGATTTGTTTATGGGTACATTTTCTTGAAGGAAAAAGCATGTCGACGTAATGCAAGCTTTGTAGAGAAATAAGTCTTTGGTATTTGGTTGTAAAATAAATGTCAGAATAAAATGTTTGGGAAAATAAAGAGCTGTGCATGAAATCACTTTCCACAGAGCTATAGAATACTGATGGGCTGTTCCTGGAGGCACTGCTGGACTCCTCAGCAGCTACGGGTCACAGAGCTGTGGTCCCCTTGCCAGGAGTGGCCACGGGGCCGCTCACATTGTCTTAGCCACAGGGTTTCCTGTCCTTTCAAGACCATCTCACTCAGGTGAGCAAAGTGACCAGCAACCAGTGGCTCTGTGACCCTTGTCACGAAAGCTTCCAGAACATACTCAAAGAGGCTGGCCACTGTTGTCACTTTAGACCGACTAAGCAGGGCCATTTATGGGGGCTCCTTGTCGGCCGGGAGGAAGAACAGGGCACGAATAAATAAAGTGGCTCAGAGAAGAGAAAGAGGGAGAAGAAACGGAAGTGGAAGTGGGGACAGGGAAGTAGCCAGACAATGACAGGTGTGTGGGTCACAGACAGCTCTAGATGGGGTTCCCCCGGCCATATGTGCCCTCCTACCCAGCACCCAGCTCTTTCCCAGACTGAAAGCACCCTGTCCTTCAGACAACAGCCTAGAAAACCCCACTTCCTTTGGGGTCTGGGTCACTCCCCCTCCCCTGTCGCCCCCAGTCCTGATCTCGCCTCACCATAGGACACGCAATGCTGTGGTGACATCGATGCCTTCCTTCGCAGCCTCCTCCTTCGGTCCTCAGACCAAAGCTTCTGTCTGCGTCCTCCAGGTGAGTTACAGGTGTGCCCAAGCTCAGGGCATCCTGGCTGCTGGACCCCCGAGCAGCCTAGTCCGTTTGTGCCACGATATAGAAAATGTCAGGAAACGCCATTCTGTACTGCGTCATCGATGACAGGAAGGAAGGGAGAGAGGGAGGGAGGGAGGGAAGGAGGCAGGCAGGCAGGTGGGCGGGCAGGCGGGCCGGCCCAGGTGAGAAGAGGGTTTCAGCAACTGGAGACACTCGAGAACCGTCACTTACCAGGTCGTTCTGCAAGCAGTGTCCGTCCAGGTGGGGGGTTATAATACGCGGGGGTTAAGGTCCCCCCGGCCCACTGAGCCAGGCTGACCCGGTGGGAAGGGCGTGTGCTTTGTGATCAGAAAGATCCCAGCTCCACGACGTGCTCTCTAGGACGCCGCTCCGTCACTGGACTTCTCTGTGCCACAGCTTTCTCCTCCGAGTCATAAGGCCAACACGAGTTTTGCTTTGAGAACTAAGAAGAGAATGTTTTCGCAGTAGTCTGGAAACTCAACACTTTCCCTAAGATTTTAAAATTATGTTTTCAGAACCACTATAGGAACCACTCCTGCAGGGAAAGACAGTTAGTGTGGCTTAGTGCTTAGGTCTGAGTGGTCGAATTCGAATCCTGGTCCTCTGTTTATCAGTGATACGACCTCATGCAAATTACTTACCCCTTTCCTGGTGCTTATAAAATGTAGACAACTGTACCGACCTTGCCGGTTTTCGTTCAGAGGTTTAAGTGAGTGGACATGGGTAAAGTCCTCAGGACGCGCCTGCACGTCCTAAATATTCCTGTTTACGTTTACTTTGATCGTTACCATCCGGTGGGAGGCGGCTAAAGGCGGCCATCAAACTGGTGACGTGCGGACACCCAGCCCGGGGTGCCGCGGTGGTGCCTGTGGAGAACACCGTGGTGCACGCACAGGGGCGGCGGGCCGACCGCTGGGTGGGAGATACGGGAAGGTCCATCCGCGGTTCATATATATTCAGCTGCGCTAATGAGCACAAGGCCCGAAGCCCAAAATAAATGAAGCCGGTTTTAAAAATAAATGAGGCTGTAGGCTAGGAGGAACGTTGAGAATGTCTTCGTATTATTGTCCGAATCGTTCTAAGAGTGAAAATGTGGGTGCAGACCAAGGTTGTCTGAAAACCAGCAGATTCTGGGCCCCCGTGTCCAGAGTCATGAAGAGATTTGAGCATAAGACAGCAAGTATTTAATGTTGTAACATTCAGTGTTCTTGGAATCTGCTATGTGCTAGACACTTTCCATATGTCATACATTCGATCACTGCGAACCACCTGTATCGGTTTCCTAGGGCCGCCGTAATGAAGAACCAAGGGCTGCGTGGCTGAAAACAACAGAAGTGTATTGTCTCACAGTTCTGGAGGCCTGAAGTTCAAAATCGGGGTGTCGGCAGTCCCACGCTCTCTCTGATATCTTTAGGGGAGAATCCTCCCGTGCTTCTTTTAGCTTCTGGTGTTAGTCAGCAACTCGTGGCATCCTCGACTGGTCGATGCAGCACCGAATTGCATGGCCCCCTCCTCCCCGTGTCTCTTCCCACTGTCGTCCCCCGTGCCTGTTCTGTGAAGCCGCCGGTCATGCTGGGTTAGGGCTCACCCGAACGATCTTAATTTCATTTCCTCTGTAAAACTTTATTTCTAAATAGTGTCACCTTCTAACACATACTGGGGCTTAGGACTTCAATAATATCTTTTTCGAGGAGCATGATTTAACTCATAAGACCACCCTCGACGGTTTGTACTATCTTGTCTTACAGATGAGGTATTTGAGCCTGAGGGGGACAAGAAATGTGTCCGGGTCACATGGGTCACATAGCTGGCGTTTGGAGAAGCCTTGACCCCACACTACTCCCCGTCTGTGTGCTGGTTCTTTTGGCGTGTCATGGTGTTGCAGGTTGAGCTGGCACTCCTCGTGACACTGGTTGACCCTACACTTCACTCCAGCACATATTTATCTAAATTTGATTAATCGATTCTGTGATCTTTGCATGAACAATTTCAGTGGGAGATGTCTTTTCCTTCTTTAGGGATCCTGAGCAGGGCCTGGTCCTTGCTATGCCAGCCCAGGGACAGCCAGAGGATGCCCCGACGTGCCGCGGGGACCCGTGGGAAGGGGCAGATGAGGAGAGGGGCTCCCGTTTCTACCGAGGGGTGCGGGTTCCTCTGGACCCTTGAGCATCAGCTCCCATCCCCGCTGTGCCTTCTTTGTTGTCTTACAGTGTGGTCCCCCTGTGTCCCCACCCAAGAGGCCCCTTGGACCTGCTGACCCCGTCCATCACTTTCTCGCCCCTCTTAGGGGTGCTCCAGAGTCCTGAGTGCGGGGCTGGGAATCGCAGGTAGTCTTGGCATCAGGGGAGGCATTTCTGGTTCAGGGTCTCTTCTCTGTCTGGATCGTGTTGTTCTTGTGGCGTGGGTGTCATTTCTCTGGGCCAGCCCGGCAAGGCCCCAGCCAGCTGCGTTCCTACCTCCAGCTCTCACAAGACACTGTGACTTTCTCAAGCTCCACCGCCGGCTCAGCCCTTGCCTGGACCCTCCTGCTCCTGGATGCTCTGCTGGGCCTCCTGGCTCTCAGGTTGTAGCCACCTCTTGTGTCCTACTGAGGCATCGAGAATCTCCTCCACGCCCCTCGGGAGCCAGCGAGCCTCTGGTACGGGGTGCGGGGGGAGCTACTCCCTCAGGACCTCTCACTGCCCAGCCTGTCTTGCCATGCCGTCCATCTGCGCAGCTCATTCCACAATCCCATGGGCCTCTGTGTCTAGTGGTCTAGGCAGGAAGCATGGTAAAGTCCCTTCTGCCCAGGATGGGGGTTCTCTACTACCCCATCTCCCAGCATTTCAGCCTCAAGGTGGCTAATGGAGCATGGAGCGTGATCCACACTCACACCGAAACTTTTTTTGTACTGTCCTCACCTTCTTCAGCTCCACCACCATGACCCCAAGCCCAGGAGAGGCTCTGGTCTCTTCTCCCTGTGACAAGGACACTGCCTTTACAGCCTGAGGTGTCTCCCTCCTTCCCCGGTTTGTGGTGCAACTTCCACGCTCAGTCCCGCAGACATTTCTCTTGACGGTCTAGGCTAGGTTTTTGACGTTAAAATAACAGAACAACGATACAATGAGCCTGGCTCTTACAATGGCAAGCCTTGGCTTTCAAGAATTCAAGGTCAAGAATACAAGTCTTGGTTCTTAAGTGGTTCTTTGGTGTCCTGGGGCAGTTAGCTTCAGCCCCAGGGTCTAGTTTTAAAGTTAAAAGAGTCGTCAGGTAAAAAGGAATTACCTAGAAAGGAAAATTCATGCAGTAGTATTTTAGAATATTGCCCTACTTTTGTTTTAGCGTTGAGATTTTGCAGCCAAGAAACTGATCTTTTCCTAGTACCACCTAGAATTTGTGAGTTTGGTTGGTTGAAGTGTCATTTTAATGAGTCCTGGATTCTGGCCTATAGGAGTTGATTGATTTTACTCTAGCTAAGGGCTAGAGATAATATGTCTAATTCTGGCTCCACACATCCCAAGCATGTACTGTCAGTCCCCAAGATGTGGATATAGAGCAGCTGGCTTAAGGTGGTCCCCAGCCAGAACACGATGGGATATGGTGAGTCGTCATCGAGTTATTAGCTTCTATTTCCTTTATTAGCAAAATATTTGTCCTTTTATGCCTGCCACCAACACTATAAACCTGATTACCTTGTCCGACCTCCGTCATTTTACAAATGTAGAAACGGAACCCTAGAAAGGTTAGAAAAATAGCCCCCCCAAATGCCAAAGCTTCACTGTTAGTGGAGCCTCAGCAAGGAGGCCCGCGCACAGCTGATGAGCCCACAGTGGTCACACACAGCACCCACCTTGGCGATCACAGCGCCCACCTTGGCGATCACAGCGCCCACCTTGGCGATCACAGCACCCACCTTTCCTCTCCACCAAGATCCTTGCTCTTCTCACCCTGTAGCTTGGTTTTCGACTGTAATGACCAGCTTAAAGGTGGACATGGCCAAGCACAAATGCCTGACCCCGAGAAGCCCATTCCATCTGCTCGCGGCTACAGAAGATAGGATTTCTGATGAGCCGGAACCTCGCTTTCCTTGCCAAGCGACTTCGGCCCGCTTGCCAAGGAAGCATCAGTTCTCCACTCCGATGAACGCCCAGCGGGGGCGTGGAGATGACATGCAGCGGCTCGTGGAGCACCCACGGCACGCCGTCAGGAGGCCCCTGCTCTGGTGGAGGCACCGGGCAGACACAGACAGATGGCCAGCATGATGTCTCCGGTTCCAGTCCACACCATTGCGGTAGCAGCAGGCTCTGTAAGGCCCAGGTCAGCCACAGAACCACGCCATCATTTCTGTGGGGTTTTAAAAAGCATCTGTCAGCTTAAGCATCTTCCACCGAGCTTTTGGTCCTGATGGCTAGCCCGGCAGGGTTCCGGCTTGGGAAGCTGGGAGGAAAGCTTATTTGCCGTCAATCATCACGGTGCACGTCCATTTCTGTTTTCAAAGCAGAGACCTCCTGAGGACTCGAAATACTTTGTTCCTTCTGTGAGAATACGCGAGAGCTCCCCACCTCTCCACGGAAAAACTAGTGAGAATTTTAAAAGCAATTTGGGGCAAATAGATCCACATGCCATAAAATGTTTGGAGGTGGGAACAGTGCATCTCTTTGACCCTGCCCCCCAATATCTCTCTCTCTCTCTCTCTCTCTCTCTCTCACACACACACACACACACACACACACACACACACACACACACACTCCCTTTATGCAAATAAGATCAGGTGAAAATAAACATCGCAGAGAATCTTGAAGGTAAAAAAGAAAATAAGCCACAGAAGGCTTCTCTGAAAGGGGGAGTGGAGTCCCGAAAGCTTATTTTTGCTGAAAGTTGCAGAAGGAAGCGGCTTGGTTCCACGTGCACGCGGTGATTATAATGTAATAAGACTGCTATTCTTGGGTGGCTCGTTAGCTCGCCTTAAAGATAATTCTAAGAGACGTTCAAAGGGTATGCTGAGCTGTGGGAGCACCCGGAGGAGGTGTCGCTTTGAATGACAGCTCTCCCCTGGACCTCTGTAAAAAGTTAATCACATTTCATGTGCAAATAGAGACCTCCAGGTGTGGGATGGGCGTCCTTCCTTCACGTGGTATTTCTGAACTCAGGTGTGTGCAGCCCCGAGCCCAGGGCTGTAGGGCGGAAGGAAAGGTAGGCCTGGTCCCCCCGCCCCTCCTCTCTTTGGGAAGAAGTTATGTCGTGCAGAACAAAATCCGGCCCTGACACAGCAGGGCGGAATTGTCAGAATAACTGGCCGCACCTTGTACGAGAGCGTCGGGCTGTGTGGCCCTGGCTGCCAGAGCCACCTCTCCACTCTTCCTCCCCCAGAAGCCGCTCCCCTGAGTAAGCGCATTCGTGCCAAGGGTGAGGGGTACTTGGGGTCGACTCTGCAGGCAAGGAACTTGATGGCGGGTCCTCGCTCTGGTTTCCTTTCCTTTCCTTAGGCTGTTGGGACCTCGGCATCTTTTATGGGACCACCGGTGTGTCTGAGTTGCCGTGGTGACCGATACCCTCCTTGAAAACTAAAGCTGTCCTGTGTCAGGAGAGGGGAAACGGGAGGGAAGGGCCTGAAGGATGAGAGGCAGGGCACGCAGGGGGAGAGGGCAGCCTCTCTGTCCCCCGTCCCATGTCCTCCCTGCCATTTTACTCATCACCTCCCCAAACTCTGACTTCGTTTCTACTCCCTCAGAACCCTCCGTGGGTATCACCGATGCCGGATACAGTGCCGATCCTGACCTCGACACCTCCTTAATCCAAACCGCTTCCCCATACTCTTCTCCCTGAGCCTCTGCCATCTCGGTCTCCGTGCCATCGCCCGAATGCGCCCTGTGCCTCCCCTCTGCCCGGAATGCCCTTCTCCCCATCTTCCCTGTCAGGCCTGCCTCTCCCCAAGTCCTCTCCACACACCCGCCGCACGCAGCAAGCTTTCCTTCCTGCCTTTGACCCCTCATCGTTCCTGGAGCCTGGAGCGCTCCTGCTGCCCTTATGTAATGCCTTGTGCTGTGTAATAACGGCTGTGTGCTTAGTAAATCGTAAATGCAGACAGGCAGATGGAAGGAAGGGAAGAAGGAAGGAAAGAAGGAAGGAGGGAAGGAAGTAAGGAAGTAAGGGAGGGAGGGAGAGAGGGAGGGACAGAGGGACGCCCCGCATCCTTTAACTCTGAATAAACAGGACTCATGATGGGAGGTGATAAAGCTTTCCGAGTCAGTCATTTTTGCTGAATCGAGAGTCATAGGGATGTAAATTGTGAGGCGGGGGCAGCAGGCTTCCTGTCCCCCACCGGAACCACTGTGGTAAAGCAAAGAGCACCTGACTTGGGGTGAGCTGAGCCAGGGCCTTGGGTGACTGCAGGGTGTCTTGGCAGGAGAGGGGGCTTCTGCCCAGAGAGACCGAGCTCTGGGGGTGGGCACAGCCCCGCCACCTGGCTCAAGTATCAGAGCCCTCAGAAGTCCTCCTTCCCCTTAGCCAGTCACAGGAGAACCGGCTAATTGCCAGGCTGGCTCTCATTTAAATTCTTCTCTATGGCAAGTGCAGAAAAGGTGACAAAATCCTAACGGGATTTCCGTTTGTTTTGCTTCTAGTTTAGCTCCAGAAATCTCTTTATCAGGCCACATCACGGAAGCCGTGAGGGGCCAGAGCCCACAGCAGGAGGCGGGCAGGCGGGCCGGGTCCCAGCCCTGCACTGCCGCTGGGACGCCCGCAGGGGTGCGGTCATCTCTCTCCCCCCCGCTGCTCAGCCGCAGGGTCTGTCTGGGGAACGCTTCCGTCCACCTGCCCGTGTCATTGTCACATTCTATCCATGTGGGCGATTTACGCTGTTTACATTGTGTCTGTTCTGTGTCATGGCCCCTTTCCGTCGACGGCATCTGTCCTGCGGGTGTTCTGGTCTGTCTCTGTCCCCCTGCTGAGCCGAGGCTTCCCTCCTGTTTAATCTCTTTTATCGACCTTGCTTCCGGTCCCCACGGCCCCTTCCTCCTGCTGTCATCCCGTTATCTATGTATCGAATGGCCCGCGCCCCACCTTCTCTGTCCCCCGCTTTCACTTGAATCCGCTCCAGGTTTGGCGGCAGACTTGCTGCTCACCTCCACCCCCCGTGTCCTGTGCTTGACAGGTGAGCCCAATTAAACCGACCTATGGGGCAGGACTCGCTCAGCCAGACACCCACAAGCTCCTCTCCGTCCGCAGCTAAGAAGCAGACCTAACACACATTCTGCCTCCAGCGCGAGGTCTTCATTACCTACTTCCTACAACTTTTCAAGGCAGTTTCCCCTATATTAGAGGAGGAAGCTGAGGTTCGGGGAGGTGGAGTGAGTCGCCGAAGGTCACCCGGTTCACGCATGGCGTATTGACAACCCGGTCTTAGCTATCTGCATGAGCAGTGGCGTGGATAATCTCCCCCTGCGGAAAAACATAGACCTCCTTTCCAGCGGGGCAGTGGCTGCCCCTCCCGGGGCCGCTCTGCTGTGGCTGATAGTCCAAGTGTGGTGTAGGAAAGGCCATTTATGGAACAGGGCTGTGTCACAGCTTCTTCACCGAAATGAACATGGGCACAGGCAGCCGTGTGTGCCGTGATGGGGAAGGCCAGGGTGATGCTGCCAGCCTCGTCCCCAGCCCCTGCCCGTAGCCCTTGGTCCCAGCCCTCAAAGCCGTTTCTCCTCCCTGTGCACCCACCCGACTCAGGCTTGCGTGGGGTGGTGTCTGATGTCTAATGAAAACCAAAAGACAGCCACCCAGGATTCCAATATGGCCTTGGACAAATAATAGGGAGTCATCGAGTGTCCCCTGTGATTCAAGCAACAGGGAGATCCCTGAAATGGGGACAAATGGGCCCTCAGGCCATCTGGTCAAGGAAAAGAAATGACCGGTGACGTCCTGAGACGGGAACCCCAAAGACAGAGCAAAGCAACCATGAGACAGAACCCCCAGGCAACACGTAGGGGAAGTTACTGAACCTGAACGTGGCCCCCTCACATTTTTCCCCTGTGTCCTCCTTGCCTTTCGAGTTGAACTCCAGGCCCGACAGCCCTCCTTGTGCATTATCTGCCCCAACCGCTGCACGGATCACATCGTTCTGACCCCCGCCTGAGCAGCACGTCACAGGGTCCTCGGTCAGAGCCTGTCTGGTCCAGGGAAGTGAACTGAGAACCGCCCAGAATACTCGCTTGAGAAAGAATGGATGGCTTCCCATGGGCTGGTGACTGGTCCTTAAGGGCTTTGCGGAGTCCACACATGGAAAGGCGCGTGTGCCTCATTCTATGTTCAGAGTCGAGAGGGAATGAGCACTAAAGTAAAGGCCGCCGGTATGAATCGGGAGCACTGAGGAAAAGGAGGAAGATGCCCGGTAATGGCGGTGGAACCGAGTCTGAGAAAGGGACTTACGCAGACGTTCTAAGTGGAAAGATCATTAACGAAGGCGGCAAAGCGCGGGGAGTGTTCACAGGCTTGGGTAGAAGCGGGGAGGGGAGGTCACGGAGGTGCAGAGAAATGATGCTTTTCTGTAGGTATCTGACTTCATAGCTGTAAATCCCCAGGAGGCGGTGGCTGTGTTTTGTGGCCGCTGTGTCTAGCGTGGTCATGGCTGGTGCCGGAGGCGTGTTTCCAATCACTGACAGGGTAATGACGGTGGTGATGGCGTGTGTAATGGTGATGCTGATGCTGCTTTATGGGACTCGAGCCACCATCACCATAAGGCTGAGGATCGGGGACCGGAGCCCCAGAAGACAGAGCATTTCTAACTGCATTTCCTCCTCTCCCTCCTCCCTCCTCAAGCTCTGGCCACCTGACTTTGCATCTTTCCCGGAACAAACAGGTGGGGTGTTGCCGAGCTGACTGGGACCTCCTGCCTGGGACGATAGACCCTGTCACAGAAAAGGAACTTCTTTTTAAACTTGTGTCCGGTGAAATCCCGCCGCTGCCCGCGGCAGGCCGGGCTGTGCCATCACAGTGCCGGGGGAGGAAGGAGACGCTCAGCATTACATTTCATGTAAATCAGACTGTATTTGCTCTGGTGACAGGTTATTACCTTCTGCAGGAAATGAGCGGAGAAAACAGCAGCTGGCTGGAGACTCGGCTCCCAGGTGAGGCTGCGTCCAACCGCAGTGCGTGGCGGTGCAGGCCCCGCCGTCCCCCTCGCCACCCGCCGCCCCCCACTTCCCCACAGCTGCCATCAGCGTCTCCACCAGCATCTGCTGCAGCTTTGCGGCCCGTTCCCCACCGCTGAGCCTCGCGTGGGAGCATCTCTTCTCGCCGACTGCCTCTAAGCGTGACGGCCACAGCCCTCCCGTGCATCGTGGCGCAGGCCCTCTCCCACCCAGAACCCCTGTTGGCTTCTGTCCACCTCTCTGCGCTCGATCTATCCTTCAAGGCCTGACTCCAGTTCAGAACCTCCAGGACGCCCTCCCTCTCCTCCCCACCTGTGGCGTTCGCTTTCCTTTCAGCTGGTTTACCCTTAACCTCTGTCCTACATACAACCTAGCGTGTCCTGACTGATACCCTCCTACCAGCGGTCAGCATATTTATTGAGAACCTACTATGTGCTTAAAGTGATGGTTGTTGGCTTCTGTGATGGGATCCACTACGCGCCAGGCATTGTGCATGGCACTGTGGGTGGACACAAACATGTCTGGGTCACAGTCCCTGCCCTCGGCCTGCTCTTGACTAGGCTGGGGAGCTAGGCTATGCATGTGAAGAAGCAGCCGACCATCACTCTAAGTCCCTAATAGATGCTCAATACGTGTGTTAGTTGCTGATAGGAATGGATCGGTCAAGACAGATGAGTTTATGCTAACGCGACAAATGACCCCCACATTTCCGTGGCTTAGAACAACAGAAGTTTATTCCTTGTTCATGCTACGTGCCCATTGTGGTTGGCCAGCAGACTCTGTTCGTTATAGTCACTCAGCGGCCGCCGACTTGAACATCGCGTGGGAGGGTTTCGCGTTGGCAACGAAATAAAGCTCTCGCCTGGAAGCGACACAGGTCATCTCCAGCCATAAGTCACATGGGCCCAGCAAACGTAACAGGGCCGGAAAATGCAATCCAACCATGCATATAGACTGCAGAGAGCTCGAAATACTTGGCAAATACCACCAATAGCTTCTCTAAAGTGCCCAGTTACTACGTTTCATGAGGAACGAGCCGTGTCTGTTTTGTTCACCACCGAATCCCTAACGGCTGGCACATAAGGCTCAATAAATGCGCAGGTTGATGGCCAGCATAGCATGGAGCCTGATCCTCTTCCTTGGTGCAGAGCTGAGCTATGTGCCTCCTTGGCCTTGAATTCGCCTTCTGTGCCTCCTAAGAACACAGGCCCTTGGAAGGCGGCAGCTGGGCCTACACTGCTTTGTGTCCCTCACACACAAGGGCAGTGTGGCTGAGGCACACCCCCTCTGCGCACGGGGGAGGCAGGCAGGAAGGAACGGGCGCCATTATTTGTTGGGACTGTGGCTTCTTTTTCGGCAAGCAGACACTTTTTGCAAAGTACGTGCATAAAGGCTCGAGTGTGTGAGAGTGCGTAACGGCCGGCGTTGGAGGCAGCCGGCAGCTCCGTGCCCCCCACTAGCAGTGAATCCGCGTCTTCTTTGAGGCAGGACTTGGCGGTGGGGGTCGGGGGGACAGAGATCCTGGGAGAGGAGGCTCAGCCCCTCTTGGGGCAGCTGCGTCTGCTTCCTCGGGCGAGGGGTTCGCACCCCGTCTTTGCTTCCCCTCCACCCTTTTCCCCTCCGCTCTCCTCCCTCTTCTTTCTCTGCCTTGATTGCCTTGTCCCTCTCTTCAAAGTCACAATGGCAGGTAGGAAAAGAGTGTGGGGGGAAGACGTGGCCTGAGTCGAGAGTGTGAGAACAGGACCGGGTCCAGCCGCACGCCGGCCGGCAGTTGAGGCCACGGTCATGGTTTGAGCGTCCTTGTCGTGGTCACGGTTGTGGATTTACTTGACCGGATTTGGGAGCTCTGGCAGAGGAAGCTGGGGGTGGAATCATTTGAGGTCCTGTCTCTGCCCCTTGCCCCCATCCCTCATGTTCTTCTTCAAGGCCTGAGATAAAACACAGCTGAGATCTAATCCCACAGCTCGTGTCCAGGCCTGGGCCCCCTTGGCTGCCCATGCCACAGCCAGGGAAGGGGAAGAAGGCTGGGGTCTTCCGCTGAGCCTGCCCAAGCCTGTCTGGATCAGAGATGCTGCAAAATGCATCTTTTGCAGCATCTCTGATCAAGGGCTGCTGTTCAGAGAAGGCAGAGCTGGGCCAGCCGCGCTGCCCCTCCACGGCCTCCAACACTGGAGGGCTGCCAGACTCACCATCTGTATCCCCCAGCCAGGGGCATGCACTGCCAGCTTCGGCACCGCCCCCGCCCCCGGCCCCCACCCCCGCCTGTGCTGGAACCTGCCAGTGCCTCAGACTGCATCACACAACCGGATGAGCTTTGCCAGGTTTGTGGCTGGTGATTTATGGCCTTCTTTAGCAGCATCTATCACGCCGTACAGTCGTTAATCCCACAGTCTTTGCCCACTTTGCAGAAAATCGCTTGCAATTCCTTACAATGGAGCATTCGCTAGCTCACCTGTCGGGCTGTCGGGCTGGGTGGGTGTGACGAGCCGCTCTCTAGAGACTTCCTTCTGTCTTACGTACTTCACTTAGCGGAGCCAGCGTCTTCCCTTCGGACAGGGGAGCAAGGATCTTCGTCGCCCAGCTACTGCCCTGCTGTTCCTGTACCTGCTGCAGCGGCCGCTCCGGCCCTCCGTGCCTTCTGGAGAGGCAGTGGAGGTGCTGACGGAGGGGGGAACCTTTCGCTGCTGCGGACGGCAGAGCAGTTCCAGGCAACACAAACTTACTCCTCCTTGTTCAGCGTTCGGGGTGGGGTGGGGTGGCCTTAGGTGTGTACGGACTTAGACACAAGTGCAGGGAGTGTGGGACTCCTGTGGTCAACCCTGGCTTAGGCACGCTAGTCAAAGTGTCGATTTGGACCATCACAAACTTCCAACAAAGGCAGACAAAATGACGCATAAATAATACATCAGTGCACTTGGCTCCAGCACAAATCACATGATACTTTACAGCCAGCCCTTTTCATTGAAGCTATTCCAGCATTAAAATTAAGTCTCTTTCTCTTAGGCATGTCTCCCTAACTGAACGAGGAGGTGGCTTGGGAAATTCTAAATCATGGTGAAGGAGGACAGGTGGGGTGAGAAGGTTTGGTCTGTGACTATGTGGCACCTAGAGTATACACGGATGAACTAAAAATACATATTTTTCAAATTTTGGAGAAAGATGGAGTCGGTCCTGCTGGAAGGGAATATACCAAAATGATCAAGGGTTAAATTGAGATGTTGGGGCATATACATGTGTATGTAGTATATGTGCACATATTGTGTTTATTATATAATATGTACACATTATATTTATCTCCCAACTTATTCCTTTTCTATGTCTTCTAAATTCCCTACAGTGAACATGCATTTTTATACTTGAAAGAAACACACGCACCCCAAAGGAATGATAATGTTCATTACGCTTGGCCAGTTGACCGATGTGACGAACATCAAAGGTGCTCGTCCCTCTCCCGTACACCCCCGGGACCAGGAGAATATCAAGGGGCACATCATCCGTCCGTCTCTTTTCCTTGGGTCCATTCTCTACTAATGTGCCTGAACCTCTCTGCTCTGGCTTCACGTTGGACCTGGTGACAGTCACTATAGGAAGAAAGTCTCCATTACTGGAGAACTTAGGTACTTCCCAGGCAAATGTCATGCTCTTTACGATGCCCTCTGTGCGCACCCCAGGTGCTCGACAGATATTTGTTGAATGGATGAATGAATGAAACAAGGGACAGTGGCTGCTGTTCATTTCGAACACGCCAACCGGGGCAGTAGGTTCAGGCTGATGTCATTTTGCTGTCCCTGGTGTGAGCACACGGGCACCAGTGCTGTGGGCAGCTGCCACCGTGGCGCTTGTTCCTGTCTAGTCTGGGCACAGACGGTGCCGATGCAGCACACACCGCAGCCGGTAGGTGCACGACCTGTGTCAGGACTGCAGGTGTCGTAAAGTTTCCCGCCCAACGCACAGCTCACCTTCGGGCGCTTGGCTTGTTCGTCGTTTTCGGCGCTCTGCGGGGGAAGGCAGGACCGTTCTGCAGGCTTCAGAGCAGACGCGCTGCCATTTCCTGGGCTCCCGTAGTCACACCGGGGTTGCCTTCGATGGTGCATCTTCTGCTCGATGCTCTCTTTGCAAGTTGGCCTCTGAAGACACTTGGCTAGAGTGGCGTTGATTTTGGGGGGTAGAGGCCAGATCTTTAAGTTTTGGTCTTCGCAGCTCCGTCCTTTAGGGCGTAATCAGCTACAACACGGAATAGGTTATCAAATGCTCTCCTTCTTCCCTCCTCCTCTCCTTTCTCCTCCTCCTCCTCCCTCCTCCTCCTTCTTCTTCTTCTTCTTTTTTTCTTCTTCTTCCTTCTTCTTTCTTTCTTCTTCTTCTTCTTCTTCTTCTTCTTCTTCTTCTTCTTCTTCTTCTTTTTCTTCTTCTTCTTCCTTCTTTCTTCTTTCTTCTTCTTCCTTCTTCTTCTCTCTCTGCCTCTTTCTTCTCTGACCCCAGCTGCCACCATTCATGACTTTAATCAGAGGGAGAGGGGTAAAGAGGATGAGAAAGGTGTGCAAACAATCCCAACCCTCAGCCTGAAATTGAGGTGAGTTTGAAAAGTTCGTCCTGGGCCTCTGGAGACTTTCACAAAGATCACAAGTCAGCAGTTTGGTCTTCTCCACACACAGGGGTCAGAGGAGGAAGAAGCTGAGTCTAAGGGCCTGTAGAGTGTGCGCACAGATCTATGTGAAACTTAGGGTTTCTACGGTTCCTCTTTTTAGTACTTGCAGGAGAGGCTTTTTATCCATCACTGAGTGTACAGCAGGGGTGGGTGGGATGCGTGAGGCCAGAAATGACACCCTTGCCACAGGCTCACACGCTGTCTCAAACTCATATCCGTGGTACATGACCATTCTAAAGGGGTAGGGGGCTGGCGGAGGGCGCGTGGATGAAGCTGCAGTCTCGGATCCCAGGCTTCATAACCCAGTGGCCTTGGGAAAACAACTTGACTTTCCAGAGCCTCGCTGTCCATCTCCAGTAAGCCTGCCTGCCAAATAAGAATCAGATGAGTCAGGGTTCGTGAAAATGTTCTACAAACTGTAAAGTTCTTTACAAATGCAAAACATGATTAGAGTAAGTGTATAATAAGTACTTGTTGAATGAGTGAATGAATGGAGCTCGGTCGCAGTGTGCTATTAATTTTGATGACATATTGATATCACTAGCAAGCATTTTATCGATCGATGACAAATCTATGAGTACCGGTCAAAACAAAACTGCAAAACCCACCGATTTCATCGCTGAGTGATAGATGGCTTTATACTGGTTTTCTCTGTTTCATTTGTCTCTGTCTTGACCCCCAGTGATATTGTAAAGCTTCTTGAAAGCAGAGATCCAGTCAGGTACATCTTGCCCAGCATCAGCTAGGCACAATTGTTGGCCTTAGTGAATGTTTGGGGACTGAATCCTGGATCTTTCTTGGACAGAATTTGGGCTACTGAGAGCTAGTGCCTGCATGGGACAGCCCTCTCCAGGTTGGACTGGAGGGGCTGGGAGAAGGGGTATTTGGAGGGTGCATTTGCAGACATGCCTGTGAACCCCTCCGTCTCTCGTGTTCAACACAGTTTGCCTAGAATCAAAGGAGAGAAAAATGGGATGCCCACAGCGAGGGAAACTCAGCTGCGGCTTTCTTCCCGGTTCTTCTTCTGGATGATGTTTCAGCATCTCCTGAGAGAGTTAACTTAAGTGGCTGCCCGTGGCTTCTCTCCTCTCCCTTTAAGTGCTGTGCTTTCTCTCTTTCTTGGCCAGCTAAAGGCCCTTCCTTGGCATTTCCTAGCCAGGAAGTAGAATAAAACTACTAAGACTGGGGTGGGGGGAAGCCTTTGGAAGGAAGGAAGGAAAAGGAAGGAAGGAAAAAAGCAGGCGAACAGCCAGGCGAGAGAGAGACTCTCAGAAAGGGACGTGTACTTAGCCCCTGCATCAAAATGAAGGCAAGGTCTTTTTTCTCCATGAGCCCTCACCAAGGAGATTAAAACTGCTCTCCCCCCATTTCATTATGAAGAAGCCTATCTGACTTTCTCAAAGAATCTCAGGTCCCCAAGAAAAGTGTTGCCCTGAGCTCCAGCCCTGCACCCTGCTCTCCTCCGCACGGTGCCTCATGATCGAAGCTAGGAACAGGAATGAGGTGACCTGCAGGAGACTCCGGCAACTGATCCAGGACGGGGCGGGATGTAGAGGACGGGACACCCCAGGTAACCAGCTCCTGACACTCAGAGAGTGAAGTTAAAGCTGAAGGGCCAGTGGGAAGGCAGAGCGTGCCGAGTGCCAGCAGCGGGCAGAGATAAAGGACACAAACAAGGCCAATGGGTGGAGAGAGACAGAGACCACTTCAAACCCAAGCACGTCCTGCGGTATGAGGGACTCATCTCTGCGGGCGAGGATGGCGCTAATAGAAGACCGAATCGATTGCCGAGCAGTGCCCGCCAAGCTCGATCTCTAGACCCGACGCTCTTCAAACAAATACACGGAGCACGTAGAAACTAGCTATTAACAAGGAGAAGAAAACCCGAGGTCAGTCTTGTTTGTTTAAAGAGAGAACGGCAGTGATTCATCATACTTCAGACGGCTAAATAAATATTTACAAAACGCGGGCAATAGTGCAGGAAATGGACCTGTACAGCACCTGTGTCTGCCCCAGGGGCGGGACTTAGCCCTGAGACCACAGGGCTCGGCCCTGTCAAGTGCAGGTTTTTGAGTCGTGCCCGGCAAGTGCGCGCAAGAACCTGGAAAGTTTGGGGCGGGCTTTCGTTATCGTAAATGCACCTGCTCACGTGTTATCATCCTGGCTTAGAGGCATATGGGCAACAGGAAAACGGAAATAAGAAAATAGCCAAACTTTCATTTAAATCATTAATTTCTCCACTCATTCTGTCCTTGATGTATCTTTTTTTTTTCTAAACTCTAGGAATTATGGGACTGGAAGACACCCGACAAGAACATCCGCCCCACTCCATTTAGATCGAA
The DNA here is from genome assembly GCF_902729225.1 of Pteropus medius. NCBI lineage: Eukaryota > Metazoa > Chordata > Mammalia > Chiroptera > Pteropodidae > Pteropus > Pteropus medius. The sequence continues at coordinate 10,780,224 of NW_024349225.1, forward strand.
GTGTCGGAGTCCTAGAATGACCAGCTGGGAAGGGCCTTAGAAACCTCTTAGTGCCAGAGCCATTTATGGCAGAGTCAAATAAGTCCCAGGAGAAGGGGGGCTCACCCAAGCTCACAGGCGCCTGGGCCCGGACCTCTGCTTCCCCCAGCCGTGCCCGCTTCCTTAGACCACACTGAGTGAGATGTTTGTCACGTGGCTCTCCGAGCCCCAGGGATGTTCCAGCCACTGCCTCCTCCTCGCTCTGGCTCTGCGGTGCCGTGTCCACGAGGCGTGGCGCAGGGTCCTGTGTGCATAAATTAGAAGAAGGGCTGCAGTCTTCCACGACCCCCGAGGGGCGTCTTCGTGTCTGCGGTGCGACCTTGGTTGTGCTCACGAACATGCTCGTCGGCCACCAGTGCCCTCATCGCTCTGTCGGTCACTCCCTCGGGAGGCCATCCAGTAGGAATGTGTCCCCCTAGGACACCTTCCGCTTGCCAATCCACGCATCCCAGTCTCTTCTTCCCTCTTAGGGAATTGAAACTTAAATATTGCTCTGAACGTAATTACACACATAAACGATCTCTGGGAGGTCTGAGGTTTTAAATTTTTTAAGCTGTTGCTTGAACAGGAAAAATAACAAGAAGTTAATGACTGTAGGTGTCTTACAGATCTTGAAAGATATTAGAAGCATGCAGCTTTGGCTGAGAGAAACAGGACAGAAAATAAAATAAAAAGTTACATAATGGCTTTGTGGGAAAGAAAATAAGACCATTGGCCTTGATGGGAGACCAGATGTACCACATTTCAAATGGGGTAGTAGCTGCAAATATGATTTTATGGTAGAATGTGTTATGTCTTCTTTTATATTTTTTATTCCCTAATGAACACTGGGAACAGTAGCAGTTTAGAGACCACTGTTATCGGAGTTGCTTTCTCCTTGCAGACAAAAAAAATGTAGGTTTGTGATAATCAAGCAGGTAAGGGTTATGGACAGAAGGGATGGATGGGTAGGTTGACTGTTGAAGGCATCTGAGTACGAGGATGCTTTGTTCATCTGCTGTCTAGCCTGACATCAGGCCACTGATGTGAGCCTTGATGTCACTCAGGGACCCCACAGGGACAGCAGGAGTCAGGTTTCTGAAAAGTAGTTGGGAGCTGGAGAAAGGACCGTTTCTGGCTGAATTCTCTTTCATATGGGAAATCTGCCACGTGGAGCACGTGGTGTGGGGTCTGTGGCTCTGAGGTCCCGAAGCAGAGCCCCTCATTCAGGATCTACCCCTCTGAGGGCCTCCCACACCCCAGACGCTGCTCCTCAGCCGGGATCTCTAATCGAAGCCACCCAGACAGTACTGTGTCACTGCTGTCTCCACCCGCCCTGGTCCATCGATGCTAACGAGTAACAGACTTGATTCATTTGGATTTTATCTCCTTTTTATTCCCTCTACTCACTCCATTTTGGGGTTGCTAATAAACGACATCATAGAGTAGAAGGCTGACTGCCGGGGGCGGGGGGAAGAGAAGGAAAACGCAGGCGCCGAGCTAATGAATTAATTGGATTTTGATGTACTAAGAGTCCACAATGAACTCTCGATTATTCAGGATATGTTCCCAGCCTAATGTCTTCTCCTTCATTTTCGTCCTGTTCTGCTTGGAGCTGAGTAATCAGGGACTGTATAAAACAATGAGGATTCTTGTGAAAACAAAACAGCCGACCACAGTCTAATTATCTTTACTTTTCTTTCGGAGTCTTTCTAAGATTGTACTTCTTGTCCATCCCCGATTAGCTTTTCGAGGGCCAGGCTCTAATTTACATTCACATCTTGCCCCTCTCCGCCAACCCCGCTCATCGATATCTTACGAACATTTTTTAATGTCAGCAAGTAGAATTCATTTTTAGTGATTTCATGGTATTCTATCGTATGCTATACCATAATTTATTTAACTAGACTCTTATTCTTGGGCAATTAGGTCTTTTTTTTCGGTGTCTACACCGGAGCTTTAATGGGATGAGCACCCTTAAAAATCACCTTGCACTTTTCTAGTTGCTTCGTGAAGGCAAAGTCTCAGAAAGAAATGGTGAGTCAATGTGGAAGCGCGTTTTTAAGGATTTGGACACATGTCACCGAATCACACTCCAGAACATTGCCCGGATGGTGTATGCAAGTTCTTCTTTCCCTGCACCCTCTCTCGGTGGTTCCGGGAGGAGATTTCCCAGCATCATATATCAAAGAGAAATAATTCTTTACCTGGAGTTGCTCCCTGTGAGTGGCATTATTATTCCGTGCCTTTACCCTCAGCTGCTGGTAGTCAAGTTCAAGTCCTTTCAAATCCAGTACTGTATATTTATAAAGGTCAGTCTGACTTATTTTTTTCATCCTCCACTGGTTTGACCTCATTTGTAGACTCATCATTTCCACCTCTAGTGGGGGCGGGAGTGGAAGAGAAGGAATGGTAAGACCCAAAAGACAAAAGCTCCAAAAAGGAGCAACAGGTTCTCGCTCTGCCTTGGAAGGGCAGCACCCTCAGAGACAAAATAGCCAGCTCTGGAGGGTTTCTTCCTGTTTGTGAAAAAGGCAGAGAAACAAAAATTTTTGCGATTCTCTTAAGACCCAGCATTCTCTGTGGGCCACACCATCTAAAACAATTGTTCTCAAAATGGAAAAGTGATCTCAGCTTTTAGCCTTGGATGTTACATCATAATTCTGGTTTTTATGGCAGCCCCCTGGGCACTCCGGCCCTCCAGACAGTCATTACAAGATTGAGATAAAGAGGAGACAGATTCCGAAACAAAGTTAGTGATGAGGGAAAGGGCGAAGGTGGAGGTATCGAGCTGAAGGGAGAGGGTGAGGCACGAGGGAGACGGAAGCCCGGGCAGAGCGAGAATGCGAGAATGCGTACTAGCAGAGCCGCCGGGTGTGATTCAGAGCAGCGGGAGTGTGGGCCTCCTTCCCCTCCCCAAAACGCACCGCGAATAAGCATTTAATCTCAGTTTTATTCCCTAAGCTGATCCTTCAAGCCAAATGGCATCCTTAAGCCCCTGCTATATGGAAATTCTGTCACTAGGGTATATCTAGAATCACCATCAAAATAGGCAACCCATACAAAATTCCTTTTAAATATTCTAGGCCTCCGGGTACCATTTGATCTATTAATTATATAGTTTACAGATTTAGAGGATTAATTAAAAAACAACAACAACACTACTCATGAGATTTTCTAAAGCTCTTGACATGACTTTTCTCTCCCGACCAGCTGAATGCTAACAAGAGAGCCTCTGGTGCCTGGGGCTGCATTCAGGGTTCACGTCTCAGCCTCGCACTCCTGCCTGCAGTGAGAAGGTGAGCCATGAACAGGGAGACAGGGCAGGAGGGAGGACAAAAGGCCCCTGATGGGCACAGGTACATTTCAAGTACCATATCTGCTGAGCGCCTCGAAGAAGTCAGGACCTTGGAGAGCAGTCGGGCTTCTGCTGTTTGGCTTGTTGCTATTTACAGGTCTCTTTGAGAGCACTTTTAATGGTAATCATTGTGCCTTTGCTAATCTTTGTTTAAACCAACAACTGGTTCTCTAGTTAGAAGGGCTTATTGCGACTCCAGTCTAAGGAATGAGTGCACACCAGCCTCTGAAGCGACAGAGGAAAGCAAACAACCCCAGTTCTTCCAGAGGGTTTTGTAAGCTTTGTGTGAGGGTGACATGAGCCTTAGAGAACAAGCACTTTGCTAACACACAGAAATGGACGAGAAAAACCCTCTGTTGCCTAGCCAAAATGTCAAGAAAGACCTACTTGCTCACGGTCGATTAGAAAATAGCAGACTCCCTTCCTGGGACTTGGCAGGGGAGTGCTCCTGTGGATAATGCCAGCATTCATAGCTCTTCTTTCTTACGCATTCAGATAGCAGCGCATTTTCCCAGCAGAAGCTTCCCTGTCCCCTGCCAAAAACAAGCAATGAATTTGGAACTTGGGCCAAAAGAGTTTAGTATATATGTCAGCACTGGGTAGAGATTTGGGCAGCTGCCCTCATGTAAATGGCGGATGCTCTCTTCATTAGGGACTGGGGGCTCTCACGGTGGGCTTTAAGGAGACTAGCAAAAGGAGAAATGGTGCTCGCATCAACCCTTTTGCCCTCAAGGCTAATACCTGGTGTGTCTTTAGTGCCCTGTGATAGGCCACTGAGGAGCTTTAAATAGACAAACATCAGGTAAGGACCGAAGTAGTGACACGGTGGGGGGTGGGGATGGGGGAAGGCGTGCTAGTTTGCTAAATGTTGATGGACTTTGGCCAGAAAACAATGCAAGTGATTTTTGTGTCCCAAGAAAATTTTGGACCGATGTGAAAACTTGTTTCATCCCAACCGATGTTCATCCGTGCTTTTTTACTGGTTTCCCATTCTGTCTTTCTTTTCCTGGTGTGATTAGGCTAAGAGAGAGCGAGTCCCCACCCTTTTGTGAGGTCTATGAAAACACACTTTAAAGGAAGGAAAAGGGAGGATATACTTGAGGTTCATGCTGATGCCACATGCTCTTTACAATGAAAATTTGCTGACATGCAGGAGAGCCCTTCATGCCCCATGCAACGCCTTGTTGGGCTGGCCCTCCGGTGGGTAGGGCGGGGGCGGTGGGATCGCGCTCTCTGATTTGGCTTGTCCATTTGGTCAAATGACCGATTCTATCGATTCTATCGATCTCTTCATGGAACTCTCCCAGACATTTGATCGAATTAACCAACCTGCATGGCTGTAGTTTTTTCTAGTCGTCACAAACAACGCCTCAGGTTGTCATTAGACGTTTTTCTTCTGGCGTTTGGGGCCTGGCAGAGAAAAAGCAATGCTGAATCTTCATAACAGTCCCAAACTGGCAGCTTTCCATCACCAGCCGAACTCCCGTGTCTCATCAGCCAGCCTGCACTGGGAGGAGGGCTCCGTGCAGCGGCTTCCACGGAGCCCGCAGAGCCCCTCTGGCTGTGCCATTCTGTGACATCCCATCTCTTTTTCTCTGTGGAGTCCACCAGGGATTCGTATTTCTGCAAGAATATCCTGGGTGTGTGGCGTGTTCTCCCCCGCTTAGTCATTCAGCCATAACCTTTCCATTTAGACTCCTGCTCTGCTGATGGTTCAGCTCCCTAGTTCAATATTTTACATTTATCTCTATTGAATTCCAGTTGCCTTCTGTTACAAGAGGCACTTAAATTATCCAAGCCTCGCTCCACAGGCTCAGGCTTCAAGTCCGGGACAAATCTGTTTAGCACTTAGGGATCATTGGCTAGATGAGGGACTTGGGCATATAAATGTGTCTGAATTGGGCATATCATAATGATGGTGAAGGTGGTAGACTTGAGTGGAGAGCATGGGAGCCTCTGAATTTATAAAATCTCAATAAAGTTTCCTCAGTACTGGGGAAAAATGGGCCAGAAACATTACTTGGAGGGTGAGAAAATAAATATAACAATATAGGCTCGTAGTAAAGGAACAGCTAGCATGTTGCAAGCACCTACTAGATATAAACCATTTTATACATTAAAAATATAATGTAGCCTTCCTTTTAAAGAAGTTTTATGATATACTATGTCATTGTTGCTCTCCCACTGATGATGACAGGGAGTGGCATATTTTTTTCTCTTATTTCTGGGTTGGAGGAGTGGTTCGAGAAGGGAAAAAGAGTTTGTGATATGCCGAGAGTGATCCCCAACTTAGCTGGTCTATTCTAATTGTCTTGCCAATGGATTCTGGTCACTGAAAAACAGAGAAGACAGACACTCAGGATGAGGGTCTTTAGAGAGAGTCTCTAGCTTGTGCCATGCTACACACCAAGACATTACAGAAAAATCCCAACTCTAACATGGGGGGAAGTGAATGACAGTTGGTTCCAACCAGCTTATGTCCCTAGGTGCACCCCTGACATTTTGGAACCCAGATTTTATTGACTCTCTAAGATCCGAAGGTAGCAGTTTGATGGCTTCGCCCTTCTGGGACCCTGCGAACACCGTTAGTGCTATAATATACTATAAAACCACATGAATCACAGGGCTGAAGAGCTCAGGAAAAGTCACTTGCATCCATGAATCCATGGTTTCTTTGATTTGATGTATTTCGCCTCTCTGTGGATGAAGGGAAGAGAAGAGGAGACGAACCCAACCATAGGAGATGGAGCTGGCATGGAGGGAGACTTTCGTAAGGTGATGACGATGCTGCTGCCCAACCGTTTGTCGTTTGAGCCTCCTCCTTCCTCTTTAGAAGAAGACAAGCAATAACTTTGTTTCGGCGGAGAGATGGGGACGATGAGGTGGTATCCTGAAGGAACAGTGTGGCTGCCCAGAAAGCTCTTTGATTAACTCACATATTCAAGGATCACATACGAAAGAAGACAGGAGAAACACGACCAAGGACAAATATGAAAGAATATCACAAGCCTATAAGAAGGGTGCCAGGAAGGGCTAAAACTCAGACTGAGCAGAAGCTTCAGAAAAATGCCAGGGACAGCACAAAAGCTTTTAGTAGCTACGTTTGGAATTAAAAGGGACAGACTCACTGCTGGGGGAACTTGGTGCAAGGTTAAAAATGAAAAAAGAAAGGAGAACCACTTAAGCATTTTTGTTTCTTTACCAGAAGGCAAGATCTTTCAACAGAAGAGAATAGAATCGATAGTGTTAAAATAATCTTGAAACTCAAGCTGGAGAAACAAAAAGTAAGTGATTACCTGGAGGCTTTGAAAGTTTCCAAACCTGACATATTTCATGCCAGGATTTTGAAGATACTTATAAAGCCACAATTTAGAAATGATTGAGGGAAGAGACCAAAAGATCACTCTCGGCATATCACAAAGACGAAAGATGAGCAAAATCTGGAGTTCCACAGAAAGAAGGTGGGTTCCAGATTGTACTCCCTTTTGAATTTGATGCTGAGCACCATGAAAATTCTAAGATCAATTACTATTCAAATTGTCTATGGAACCTTAGAAGCAAAAATCGCTAGAAACTAGCATGAGTTTACTGAAAACAAGGCATATTAAGTAGAACGCTATTTTCATTTTTGAGCAGATCACTAGATATATAAATTAGCCGAATACTCTAGATATGGCAACATCCTTCACAAAGTTTGCCTTGATGTTCTTGTGGCTTGAACGGGAAATTGAGGGCTGCATAATGCTGTTCGCTAGCATCATGGTTAGCTGGGTAACCCAGGCATTGGGCTGCATCCACATTTTGAGAACATCTTGTGGATTGAAGGGTTTCATCTTTGGCTCGATCCTCTCAATTTTATCAAGGATTTAGATGAAGATGCAGAAAGCATACTTATCAAATTTATGGATGGAATAGCCGAACTAGGGTTCAAAATATCTTCACAGACTGTAGGAATGGCTAAAATGGACAAGATAAAATTCAATAAAAGTAGAATTAATGTCTTGCACTTAGGCTTAAAAAAATCAGCTGTGCTAGTATAAGGATAATTCATATATAAAAAAAAAATCCTTAGGGATTACTGCTTGACTAAAATATCAATAGCAGATTACAGTGTATGAGGCTTTTGAAACATTTCCTGTAATCTCAAACCACTGGCAGAGGGATTCTATCCAGGACAAAGGAGGCAACCATTTCATTGTCCTTGGGAAGGTCCCTGACAAACCAGAGGCTTCTCCAGGGAGGCCAAACGAGATGGTGAAGCATCTTGAAATCTAGTCATGAGAGTAACTTGGCAATAGCTGTGGGAGCTAAAGATACTTCTGCACATATAACTGAGAAAAGTTCTTGCAGCTGTGCACAAAAAGCCATTTATAAGAACGTTCCTAGCAGCATTGATTGTGATGGCTAAGGACAGAAATAACTTAAAATGTCTATCAATAGGAGAACAGCTAAATACAATATGGTATATTCGTACATATCACAAACAGAATTAAAATGAAAAAAGGAAGTTGAATAAGAATGCTTACAGTACGAGAGCGTGTATTTACATTTGAAAATGTGCACATTAATACTATTTATCGTTCAGTGATACATATGTATGAAGTAAAGAAATAAAGGAATACACGGATGGAGTGAGAACTACCTTGGGAGAAAGGGAAGGCAAGGCAGAATGTCGTGGAAAAAGATTGACTTTTTCCACAATGTTTCATTTTTAAGCTGAGTGTTGGTTATATGGGTCTATGTTATTTGAATCTATACCGTTTTCTACGTTTATCTAAAATACCCATTTTGGGATTTAAAAAATTGATTGAAATTCATATAATATAAAATCATCCATTTTAAAGTGAACGGTTCAGTGGTATTTAGAACATTCACAATGCTGGGCTATCGCTATCTTTACCTAATTTCAAAACATTTCCATCACGCCAAACAAAACACATATCCATTAAGCACTTGGTCCCCATTCCCCATTGGAGAGTTTTTTTTTCGGAGGGGGGTGGCTTGTCTTGTTTTGGATAGTGAGAACTTCGTTTAAAAATAGGGTTTTTTAAGAGCAGTTTTAGGTCACAGTAAACCCGAGAGGAAGGTTCAGAGTTATTTCATATACCTCCTGTGCGGCCTCTGTCAACATCCTTCCCCAGAGGGGCGCATTTGTTAGAACTGATGAACCTGCACTGATACATCATTATCAACCAGAGTCCATAGTCTACATTAGGGTCCATTCTTGGTGTTGTCCATTCTATGGGTTTGGACAAACATATAATGACATGTATTTACCATTTTACTATTGCATAGAGTCATTTCACTGCCCTGTAAAGGTCCTCTGTGCTCTACATATTTATCCTTCTCCATACTACATTTTTAAGAAATGTGCTAAAACAAAACAAAATAACAATAGTAACAACAAGAATAACAAAAAACAACTCACAAGAAAGAAGAAAAGGGGGAAAAATAATAACTATCTTTGCTAACCTAATAGAATTACTGTAAGGAATAATTTAAACAAAGTATATAAACGGTAGCATAGTGAATAGCACAAAATAAGTTCTTGCATAAATATAAAATAAATATTAAAAATAAAGGAAGAACTGTCCGTAGAAGGGCTATCTTGTAAGATGCTGAGCTTCCCAGTGCTATCGAAGTTCAAGTCGAGGCTAGATGACCTGTCCGGGGTGCTGGAGAGGGGTACTGTTGCATCAAAGGAGGGCTAAAATTGATGTTCCAATTGTCCTCCTCACACATTGTTGACTCTAAAAGTCCATTTCAAATACTGAAGAGTCATCCTGGTAGGTGCTTCTAAGAGTGAAATGTGTTAGTTCTCTATTTCTGTAAGTAATATTACCACAAACGTAGAGGCTTAAAGGGACATACGTTTATTGTCTCACGGTTTCTGTAGGCCGGGCTAAGTTGGGTTGTCTGGTTCAGGGTCTCATCTGAAAGCAGCAGTCGAGGTGTTGACCAAGATTGTGGTCTCTTCTCAAGGTTCCACCTGCTTCCGATCTCACATGGTTGTTAGCAGAATTCAGCTCCTTTTGTAGTATTAGAATGAGGGCCTCGGTATCTTGCTGGTTGTTGGCGGGGGCCACCCTCATTTTCTGCTCACACGAGTCTTCTCAACATGGCTGCCTGCTCCATCAAAACCAGCAGGGGAGGGGGTCTGCCAAAAAGATGCTACACGCTTATGTAACATAATCATGAAAGTGACATTCTATCACTTTTGCCATATCCTGTTGGTTAGAAAAACATCATAGATCCTGATGATCTTAGAGTTACACGGCCTCAGGTTAGAAGGAGCCTTCTAGTCGAATACTCCCATTCAAGGCTGAAATCAGAAATGACATGGCCTCGCTACTCCAGATTCTTCATGGTTTTATGCCTCTGGTTGTTGGGGAAGAGAAAAGCAGGGAGACTTTTAAATCTCTGGAAAATGAGAGTCCCGTTACAAATTCAGGAAATGGATAAGAGTAGCTTGCATTCCCAGCCAAACCGCCTTGACAATATTTTTGCCAGACAACCAGCCCATAGTATGTTTAAGTGATCCTTCTCTCAAGAAAGCTGAAATCTGCGTCTTGTGAGTATCTGCATCTCTGGCCAAAACCTGAGGAGATGGCTGTTCCTGCCCTGTAGATGTCAGTGAGTCAGACCAGTGTGGGCGAACCATGCTTTCGTCCAACCCTGAAACAGAGGGGCAGCACGAGGCACCGACGCCTTTATAGAATACGTGGGAAGGTCTGCCAGGCCTGAAGCCAGCTAAGCGGTTCCGTTACGAAACTAGAAAATGTGCTTTGGAAGGAGAAACAGGAAATGCCTCTCATCTCCTCTTCTGATGCCTTCTGATGACTGAGTCAACCATCTGAGACCTCCCCCCGTCTTGCAGATGTATTGGTCAGGAAAGGGGGGGGAGGGGAAGGAAGCTGGGGCTCGTGGAACATCTCATGTGGGCCAGGCACTGTGTGAGGTTCCCTCCAAATGCTGTCTCCTTTGACACCTACCGAGCTCTTTTTGTGGCTCCTTTGAACTTGCATCACCCAGCATGATGCTTGTGGATACTAGAAATTCAATAGTAGTTGCTTAATTAAAAATAATTAAATCTATACAAGGAGGGGGACGGAGCACTGGCTTGAGAATAAGGAGGCCTGTGTTCTAGCCCTGCCCATGCTCAGCTGCTTGATGACCTTGGGACAACTGTCCACCCTGAGTCTCAGATTCCTGATCTACAAAATGAGAAGGTTGTATAATATGATCCCTAAAGCACAGCCAGCTCAGACTCCCGGTGGTTTTATGATTTCACAAGCACAGGAATAGGAGAACCCAGGATTTCACAATGAAAGAAAATGACCAGCACAAAGAGAAGGGTCCTGCCCAGCAGCTCAGCCACCCAGACAGGGATGTGCTCAGGGTAGGGGCTGGAGGCGTCCTGGAGCCAGGAGCCTGTCCTCAGCATGGCTGTGCCCACGACCTTAGCCATCAAACAACGCACAGCTCCAGCTCTTGGCAAGCACAGTTCAGCTTGAAGAGGCACTAGCTATGGGAGAAATAATTACCAAATTGCCCGAAATAATTACAATTTCCAAACAAATAAAACCCTATGCTATCTGTCAAGTCAATTCCACAAAAACTGGCGCGGCACACACACACACGCACACACACACACACACACACACGCGCATGCTTACAAGAGATCTTTGTCTAAACTCTGATGCACGCCAGCCTCTAAACATGCACCGTTTTGTTAACCCCCAGGAGCACATGGAAGCACGTATTTGTGTGCACATGCCCATGCCCAGAGTTTCCAGACAGAACTTCCATCTCCGAAATGGAAATGGCAGCACCATTAACTCCCTGGGCTCGGCCCGCAGCAGAGAGTCTGTGTGGCCACTCAGTGCTTTGACTCCCATCCTGCTACACAAGGGCAGAGCCAACTAACGCAGAGCCGGCCCGGGCAGCGGGGCTTCGAAGAGTCTTGAAAATGCTTGGTCTCTGGATGTTTGACCAGACAGAACATGTCCCCATCTCCGGCCATGCAGTGCGAGAAGGAGGCGGCCTCCCTCTGGCTATCTTTCATCAGCGTGATGCTCTCTGAGGTGGTTCATTTTGTGGGATGCCCAGGGTTTAAGATGATGCATTTGCTCTGCCCACAGAATGACAGTATTGCCATTGGCGCATTTTGGATCTTGTTTCTTTTGGAAATGGGTGACTGTTCATGTGTGCATGTGTGTGTGCGTGTGCGTGTGTGTGTTTGCGCGTGCGCATGTGGATGCACGTGGGCATGTATGTGTGCACGTGTGCATGCACATGTATATGTGTGTGTGCGCGCGCACGCGCAGTCAGGCGCTAAAGTTAAAAGACAGTCAAGTCAGCTAAAAGAGTCGTTCTTAGTCATTCGGTTCATGTTGTCGTGGTATTTTTTGTTCTCTCTGAATTGAAATTGCTGCAGAGCCGAGGAGCTGCTCTCGTCTTAATTACCGCAGAAACATTGCTAATTAGAAACAAGGGAGGAAGTGCTAGGGATTTGCCTCAGAATCAAAGGCAGCGTTATTTTCCAGTGGTTATTAAAAGACTTGCAAAAGAGGCTAAGATGATGTGATAACGTTGTGAAGTCTGTTTAGGGCCCCAGCGGTAAAAAAAAAAAGGCTGGAAGGGGAAATTAAATATCTGGGAGGAACATGTTCTCAGATGTCGGAATGATGCCTGCAGCCATAACACTGGATGCTGTGATCCTAGCTCCCTCAAACGCAAAATGGGATCAAGAGATTTCCAAGAAACCTGAGGGTAGGAAAAGTGTTGGTGGCCGAAACCGGGCCCTCACCCGCCCCTGTCACTCAGCAGACGGTGGTGGTGGACATGAGTGTAAATATTTTGAATGTAGCGTCTTCTTTCTGCCTCTGCCGCTTTTGCCATCTCTTTTTTCCCCACCATTTCTCTAGCCTCACGCTGAGTGTGTGCTCGAGGGATAGATCAGAAGAAGCAAAAGACCCAGAGGAGCCCACCTTTGGGGGTCTCTTTCATGTGGCAAGACCCCTGTGTTTGTGGAAGACTGAGCTTCCAGGTGAGCAGAGAGCTGAGGAGATGGGCTGGGCGCCTGGTGGTTTTGACCAAGGGGTCTCCAGGTGTAATTCAGATTCCTAGGCTGGGTACCGTTAACCACAGAGACAGAACCACGTTCATGACTTAGCTGACCCCTCTCTGTGTTTCAAATGTTTCCATTACTGAAGCTGAAAATTCAAGCCGGAGGCGTGAGGAATGGGGCAGGGTTGAGATCCAAGCGGTCACGTGAGCGTAATTCAGGCACGGGGAAGGTAAAGGAACTGGCGTGGTGAGTAGATGGGAAAGATGAATGTCTCAAAATTCGGCATCCCCAGTCAGACAGTGTACCAGAGATAAAGGGACGAGTTATTCCCGAGTTACGCCTTCTTTCCCCTTGCTTTAGATCAATGGCTTCGGTAGGTCCACAGAGGAGCCGTTGGTTTGCAGTCTAGGCTGTATGGCCGTGGGTCAGTCACCCAGCCTCTCTGAATTCCAGTTCCCTTGTCTCTTATTCCCTGCCCTGACGACCTCATGAGGTTGCTGCAGGGATCGAACAAGGTAGTGTGTGTGCAGTGGCTTTGTAAATTGGACAGTGCTGTATATAAAGTAGACGTGATTATACTTGTGTCTCAGCACCAGACAGATGGGCTTCGCCATCCAAAAGTCAGGATTAGTAGAGAGAACCAGGAGCGTGTGTTCACATGCAAAAGCCTGGCTATCGAGCCATGGTAAAGTTATCAGAAATAACCCTTTTCCGCCTCCTATGTCAACCGTGGTAGAGAGGGGAGTGTTCTTATTGCCAGGGTACTGTGTGAATTAAAGATCATTTTCTATGGCCTCTTGATTGCTGACACAGAGTGTAAAAAGTCACATAATACTTTCAGGCTCATCGTGCAGAAAAGCAATTTCTTGGCTCATCCCTCCCAATTCTAAGGGCTGTTCTTCAGAGGCAACCACTTTTAGCCATTTACTTTAGCATTTACCTAAATAAATTTAGATAATATATTTAGACTACTGTTTCTTGAGTTTTGTTTTTTTTTTCTTTCAAGTTTCGGGACTCACATGTTGATTCATTTCTACGAAAGGTACAAATTTAGCTCTCTTGAGGATGCCGGCCTCACTCCACCTCCCCAACCATGTACACAAACACACAATAGAGTCGATCACATTCACTGTTTAAATCAGTATTTAATATTTACATTGTGTTGCCTTGGTAAATGTCATCCACAACAAAGCTGTGTAGGGTACAATGATCATGACTGATCTCTTGCATAACGTCTCGGTTGTCTCTGGAGTTCAACTTTTCATCTGCTTCTTTTCCTTTCCGACTAATTATAATTATTAAGGAACTCTTTGGCAGACCCATAAAACATAAAAAACAGCCAGGCATCTCAAGCAAAATGTCACTTCTGTGCTTTCCTAGGACATCCTCCTCCCAGAGGCTTCGTCTTCCTGCCTGTCAGCTGGGTGCTCTCTGGGTCTGCAGCACCCCAGCTCCCCTGGTGTTTCCTTCGTTTGCATCTTAGGAGCTCCTTTATCTTCTCTTCCCCGTAAGAGCCTCAGGGCATTCAGCGCCTTGCTCATTTTCAGCTTACTCCTTTGTTTGGTGGCACACATCCCCTTCTAGATTCCTGCATCACAGGTAAATGTTTTGAGACCGAGACCTTAGATATTTAAAAATGCAATTCTTCCTCTCTCACACTTGACTGGTACTTTGACTGGGTATAAAACTAGATTGGAAATTATTTTCCCTCAGAATTTTGAAGGAACTACCCTATCGTCTTTCAGAATCCAGTGTTCCTCTTAGGAAGCTGATATCATTCTGATTTCTGATATTTTGCATGTCACTTGCCTTTTCTCTCTGGAAGCCGCTCTGAAATGTCATGACAGTATGCCTTGATGTGGCTCTTATTTTCATTTATTGTGCTGGGCACTTAATAAGCCCTTTCATTCTGGAAAGTCAAGCCTTTCAATAAAAGAAAATGTTGTATTTCTTTAATAGTTTTCATTTCTCTATTTTCTTTTTCTCTCCTTCTCTGAGTCTGGATAATTGGATATGAGACTTCCAGGGGTAAATCACCTGCTTTTCTTGTTTTATTTTCCTATTTTTTATTTTTGTGTACTATTTTCTGGGAGATTTTCTCACTTTTGTCTTTAACGCATTCTATTAATTAAATTTTTTTCCTATCTTAATCTTTAATATCCAAGAGCATTTTCTTTTTTTTTGTTTTTAATATCCCTTTTGTAAATATGATCCTATTTTGTTGTTTCATAGATAAAATGTGGGTTTTTTTCTGTTCCCTGCATTTTCTGTACCATCTGACTCTCATTTCTTTTTTGTTTGTTTTGACCTTTTCTATACTAATCTTTCCTCAAATTTCTCTTAGTTCTCTTTTCTGTCTATTCATATCTAAAATACAAATGAGCTGCTAGAAAGCTAATTCGATGCTGTGTGCCTATGCATCGTACACATGTGCACACATACGTGGGGATAGGGTACCTATATCACTATGGGGTTATCAGTAGGCTAACCAGTTGCAATCCAAGTCATTGAATTAGGAGACATTTTATTTCTCCAGTGACATTTGCAGTCTCCTTCCCAAGGATGAGAGTGACACATGCATAATTGAAGGGGGAGAGGACTCGGGGCCAGGGAGAGCCCCATGATTCAGTGTGGCAATCCCCCTCCACACCCTTGCTCTCAAGACTTCCCCGCACACTGCTATCAGCCGTGGTGGGCGTATTTAAGTCCATGGCCCGTGTGACTCAATGTCTCCAGAGAATCAACCTCTTGCCTTCCATAGCGGTGAGGGTAGGAAAGCCGCTGGGCTGGGTGGGGAGGGAAGGGAATCTAGAGGGTCTGGCAGCCCCTTTCGCAGCTCCTTGCACCCCATCTTCCTGTTGGCAGTGCCCCCTGCACCTCAGTCTTCAGAGGCACCTGTGTCTCTAGTTCCTGCATCTTTGCTGAGTTCCAGCTCAGAGCACCGCCTTTCAGCTTCTCCTTCTGAGCATACCGTCCATGCTCTTCTAAACGCGTGACCTCTGTCCACCTGCTTCCCATCTTTCAAAATTTTGTTGCCACTTCGTTGTCGTAAGTGCCTCTTTTGCGAGTTTCTATCTTTATTCCTTTTAGAGACTATATTAGTTTTCTATTGCTGCATAACGAATTACTACAAACGTAGCAGCTTAAAACAACACAAATTTATTATCTCAGTTTTTGTGGGTCAGGAATTCAGCACATTTTAGTTGGGTCCTGGGCCCAGGATCCCATAAGGCCGAAATAGTGATGCCGGCTGGCTGCATCCTCATCTAGAAGCTTGACTAGGGAAAGGACCACTTCTGGTGACTCCAGGTTGCTGGCAGAATTTATTTCCTTGTTAATGTAGGACTGAGATCCCTATTGTCTTGCTGGCTTGACGAGTCTCAGCTCCATGCCTCTAGCCCCTGCATTTCATAATGGAGAATCTCACACTGAATCTCTCTCATTTTTCGAATCTCTGTGACTTCCCTTTCGCAAATGAAAGAGAGAGAGAGAGTGAGAGAGAGAGAGAGAGAGAGAGAGAGAGAGAGAGAGAGGAGAGAAAAAGAATAGAAATAAAAGGAAGGAAGGAAGGAAGGAAGAAGGAAGGAAGGAAGGAAGGAAGGAAGGAAGGAAGAAAAGAAAGAAAGAAAGAAAGAAAGAGAAAAAAGAGAGAAAGAAAAGGAGAGAGAAGAGGGGAAGGAAGAAGGAAGGAAGGAAGAAGGAAGGAAGGAGGAAGGAAGGAAGGAAGGAAGGAAGGAAATAGAACAATAACATAAAACCTCTCTGCTTTTAAAGTGATCATGTGATTGGGACAGGTTCACCTGGGTAATTTCCCTACCTTAAAGCCAACTGTGCCATATGACACCACTAGTTCCAGGAGTAAAACCTCAGATTCACTGTTCCAGGATTACACGGAGTGTGTTTGCCAGGGGGCGGGGAATCTTGGGGGCCATCTTAGAAGTCTGGCTACTATGGTGAGATTTAATCCGTCATGTTTAATCAGAAGTCTCTCATGCTCTCGTTAGCACATTTTTACTGTTACAGGGAATTTTAGTTCATATCGATGCTCTAGACGTAGCAGCAAACTTGACCCCTGGCTTTTCACATGTGAGTGGTGCTGCCTTTAGCTGTGGCTCAGGAAGAATGAGCCTTCTCTGTCTCTCATGGAATAAGCAAGCCTGCTATGCCTAAGAACCCCACGCCGACTGAGTGGATTCCCACGTCCCCCTCCACAGCACAAGGCTGGAGAGCTGTGGTTCTCGCCGGCCCAGATGCACACGACCAGCTGGGGCCACTGTCCCGGGCGCAGGCACGGGTGCCACGCACTGGCACTGCCCAGCTGCATGAAGATGTTCCCGACGGGAGATAGCTCCTTGGCACGGCGACACGGTGATTTTTCCTGGCTTGGCAGCCCCAATGATAGTTGTTGTATGCAGTGATGAATCACTAATTTTTAGAAACCTTGACTGGAACCTGAAGGCGGGAGATAAATGGAAGCGGGTAGGCTGGGGCGGGGGGGTCGCTGTGAGCATTCCCGTAGATAAATGGCCAGTCATGACTAAAAGATGGTTTTACATTTTCTGAGTGTAATCAAGTGAGATGTAACCAATATTCTGTAGCTCATTAGTCTCCTGTCTCTTAACCTTCACTATCAGGTGCTCCCTCGTAGAGAGGATCTTTGTCCATCTTACTTTTCTAAAAAAATTCAGCTTAGAGTAAAACTGGTAGAGAGCTGCTGGCCGGTGACCTGCAGAAGGAAGGGCCCTAGAGAGAGAAAAAGGTCACGCACGATGTGGTCTTAGACTAAAGGGGAGAAGAGAGAAAGTGTGGAGGGCAGGGAGAGGGGGAAAAGTCGGCAAGAGAAACGGTCTGATTTCAGCCTCTTTCTGATGTGGGTGCATTTTTCATTACAGCCAACTGGGCTTCCTTTCCAGGAAATCTACTTTCTCCATTTCCCTGTGAAAGGAGGGGTGGAGAGACAGGCTTCTGAGACTGTAACCCAGGGAGGATGTGACATTCCTTCCTTCAGGGCTGAGGGCCCCTGTGCTAGAGCCTCCTTGGCCGTGCCTGTTTCGTGGTCCACCTGGTCCACCGTGAAGGTGGACGCTGAGAGCCTGGCTGTGGTCTCCCCTGCGTGTGAGTTCAGTGGCTTCCCACCAGGTCTGCCACAGGTCTTTGCCCACCTGGATTCACCTTCTATGCAGCCACCTTTAGATTTCTTTCTTTCTTTCTTTCTTTTTTTTAGGCGAGGCAACCCTTGGTTGACCTCACAGATCGCAAGGACCTTGTCAGGTTACAATCTCTTATTTTTTATGCCTACAGCACCTGGTCTTCCTAGGTGGTCTCCCACCCAAGTACTAACCAGGCCCAACCCTGCTTAACTTCCGAGATCAGACAGGATCGGTCTTGTTCAGGGTGGCATGGCCGTAGACACCACCTTTAGATTTCTAAATCCCAAATCTTATCATGTCCGTATTTTAAAACCCTTGGTGGACCTCAGTTGTCTACAGAGCAAAGCACAGGCCCAAATTTCTTACCAGGACATTCGATGCTCTTTGTAACATGGCTTCAACAGTGTCGTTTGCAGCTGCCACGCTCCCCACATAGGCGTATGTTTTAGCCCCACTGAATTGCACCTTTCCCAGAATCCCCTCTGTTTTATTCTCCTTTGGTACCTTTGCAGACGCTGTTCCTTCTGCCCGAGGCACACTTCCTCTCCCGGTCCGTATGTCAGGAAACTACTCCTCGTTCTAGTACCAGCTTCGGTTTCTCTTCCTCTGAAGTTCTTTTCTTACCTCTGATTCCTACTTTGTCTTGTCCACTTCAGTGGAATCGGCAGAGTTGGCTAGTGGTTCATTAAGGGGAAGTAAAAACTGTACAGGTTCAAGGTCAAGGGGAAGAGGTTGGCAGAGTTTTGGACTCTCCCTAAGAGGATGGCTACAGTCCTGCGTGGAATCAATTCAGAGACATGTGACTTCAACGTGACTCAGGTGGGAAGTGTCCGTCTGATGTGGAGGGCGCTGGGAAGGAGGTGCTGGTGTCAGAGATGCTCGAACGAGCAGTACCTGGCACTCTGCTAAGCAGGTGTGTAGGAGGCAGGCCAGCTTCCCTGGGAGACAGAGGTCCCCTGCCACCCACGAGACAGCGGATGTCTGTGGTGTGTCTACTTGGACAGCAGAGCCAGAGGATGAGCTAAGAAGACAAAGCAACGTGCAAAGGAAGGAAGAAGGTGAGTGACAAGCCCTTTTCGGAGCAGGGCCAGCTGCTCATTTCACTCCAGCTCAGCACCGGCTGGGAGCAAACAGACCCTGGCCCCGACCGCACTGCCAGCTGGGAAATTCATTTGCTTCCCGGCACGTACACACCTCTGCCTGCAGTGGAGGGAAGCCCGCAGCCCTCCCGAGAGTCCAGAGGAATCCCCTCCAGGTCAGAGCCTCCGCCGCAGACGGCGGCGACACAGGGCGACCTGACAACTCACAACACATCCTGCAGACTCAGCGGTGATGAAAAGCCACGCACGCTTTGAAACGCCTCCCGAAGGCTCGCCGAGCTCGGCACTCAGATGTGCGGTATCATTTTAAATTTCTCCAGCTTTGAGCTCTGAAGTGGAGCCCTGCCCTCGCGGCCTTTCTGCTTTTAGTCCAGGCTGGAGTGGAGTTCCACATTCCATTAGCCGTGTCCCGATCGTCACAAAGAGACGGTGAGAGGAAGGGGCATCCTTAAGGGATGACACGGCTGGCGAATCGGCTTCTCGCCCGGCGGAGTCTGCGCTGGCAGATCCTGTCTCTCTGTGGCCCGTCGTCCTTAGCCTTTTACACACGTCACACTTAACCTCACCCCAGAGTCGAAGTAGCCTCTTATGTCTGTCTTCCCACTACCCAGGGGCACCCCTGGAGAAAGAGCTGGAACCTCCTCTTGGAAACCCCCGCCCAGCGCAGGTCTTGGCACGTGGTGAGTGCCGAGTGCACCACAAACATGAGACTGCCTCCCTGCCTTCTCTCATCCTCCGATCCTTCTGCCCTCCTTTTAATTTAATTTTTCCCTCTTTTCTCCTCTTTTTCATCTTTTCTCACCTTCCAATTCAGGTCAGACTGATAGAGGCAGAGGGGAGACTGTAAAAAACCCTCCGGGCAAGTACCCCAAATGGAAGGCTCTGTGCTCATAACATTCCGGTTTCGCTGTCCAAGAAGCCAGAAGCTTCTCCTCCTCGGGCACTCCCGTTTACTCCTCTGCCACATCCCTCATTTGTGATGCCCATGATCGTCTTCCTAGGCAGTGCTTGTAGCTCACATCTTTCTATACCTCCATGAGGCACAATATGACACAGTGGTCAAGGACCTGCCCCCTGGGGACTTAGTTGGAATCCTGGCTCTGTCACTCATTAGCTGTGTGAACTCGGATGAGTTAATCATTCTCTCTATGCCTCGGTTTACTCATTTCTAGAATGAGAATGGCGATAATGGTACCTGCCTCATAGCATTGTTTTGAAGATTTAAATTAATACACGCAAGGCAGTCCAGCTCAGCCGGGTGCTTAATGACCACTATATAAGTGTTTGTTGTTATTATTTTTAATATTATGAGCTAATCACAGGTACGAATATTTTCAGGCATATAGCCTAAGACTTACATCTTCAGTCTTTCTATTTCCGGCAAATCTTTCTCAGTGTGCAAACAGTTTCAAATCTCTTCTGTCCTAAATAAAATTGTCCTCCTACTCCATTGTCCACCTTGAGCTATTTTTCTCTTTCTTGCTTTTCAGTCGAGATCATTAAATGAGTAATCTGCACTTACAATCTCCACCGCCCCACCTCTCATTCACGCCTCAGTGCATAGCAATCCGGCTTCAGATTCTACCCTGCCACGAAAACTGTTCTCTCTAAGATGGCCAATAACCTCTCTGTCGCTACATCTAATTACCTCTCCGTCGCTCTTGGCCTTATTGACCACTCACTTTTTCTTGAAGTGTTTCCTTCATTTTCGAGATACCGCTTTTTTCTGGTTCTAACAGTCGACTCTTGCTGTGTTACGCTGAAGTAATAATCCCCACATCTCAGTGGCTTACGACAAGAGACGTTTTCCTTCACACTCACATTCCACATCCACTGACGGTTGGATAGATCTCTGCTTCTTGTATATTCTTCATCCGGGGATCTATGCTGAAGAAACAGAGAGCCTTCTGGCAGAACCACGCAGTGACTCCTGAGACTCTTCTGCTTGGGTGTACGTCACCTTTGCTCATGTTCTGTTGGCCAAAGCAGGTCACGTGGCCCAAACCTGATATCAAGAGATCAATGAAGTCCACGCCTCACACTTGCAATGAGCAGGGACATGCAGTGATCTTCTAGAAAGACAGCAAATAATAGAAACAATAACACAATCTACACCCCGCTTCTCAATCCACCTTTCCAATAGCTTGTTCCTGGCTTCTTCCCCTGAACCGTGTTCATCCACTCGCTTCCTAAACGTCAGTGACCTCCAGGCCTTCTCTGTCCTCTGGTCCCCTGTAGGTCATTTTACCCATGTCCTTCACTTGCGTTCTTAAGATTTGCGCATTTCTAGCACAGACCACCACTGGACGTATTTAGTGGTCCCTTCGGAACTTCACATGTCCCGAATTCAACTCCTTTTCTTACCCTCCCATTTCTTTATTCTCTCTCCATCGCGGTTAATGATAATATCGTTGATCTAAATGTCTAAGTCAGAAACCTGGGGAGGCTTCACTGTGCGTCCCTCCTCCCCCCATCCAAGAGTCGACTGTAATCCATTCTACCTTCGAGATCAGTCTCTAACCTCTTCCTCACTCTTTGTTGACCCTGCTGTAGGTTCCCTGCGTTTGGGCCCTTGGGTTCCTTGCTTAGATAGTCTCTAACTGGCCCGCCTGCTTCTGACACCCTTTGACTCCATCTCTGCATCGCGGCGAAGCCTACCTCCTCCACTCCGACCTCCAGAGGGAGATCACTGCGCTCCGGTCTTCTCTGCTTAAGGAATTTCAAAGGCTCTCCCATTAACCTGAAGTGAGATTCAAGCTCCAGGTTATGGTGATCAGGCTTTCCCAGCCAGGGCCCTCCTGGGGCTTTTGCTGCCCTGTTCTGGAACTCGCCCCCTTGTGTGCCCTACTCCGGCTGAGCTGAACTTCTCAGGAGTGTCAGAATGCCTCACGATGTTTCCGTTCCTGTGCGTGTACTCACGCTCGTCCCTCCGTCCAAATGCTCTTCGCACTGACTTCGTTCGCTGAACTCCCACTGACCCTCAGGACCCAGTCGCAACACCTGTCACAAGGCCTTCTCCAGCCCTGCCCATCCCCCTCGCCCCTGCTCCCCAGCGGCTAACAGCAGCCTTTGCCACAACAATCACGTGACACTGTCATCCACGTCTCTCCTCTTCTACGATAGATTAGGAGTTTCCAGAGCAGAGACTGAATTCTTGTCATCTTTGAAATTGCTCAGGAACTAACTCAGCATATGCACGCAAGACACTCAGTAAATGTTTGCCGAGGGAATGGATAAATGAATGAATGATGATCCAGTCTGTGTCCCTTTAACATAGGGGCCACGTTGTCACACTTCCTGCTTTTCCTCTCTGGCTGCTTCCTGGCTCTAGGTGATGCCGTCTCCTTCCTAGGCTGGAGGACTCGCTTCTTGTCTTCCTGTTAGAAGTGGTCTCTCCGTGGCCGCAATGGCCTGAGCCTGAAAGTTCTAGCCTTGCAGGGCTCCTTAGCACGCCTCCCTTCCCTAGAGCCTGTCTCTCCTCTGCAGCAGCCCCCACCCCAGCCCCCAACCCACCGCTCAGCTGAGCCCTGGGTCCCCCTGAACCCCGGCTACACCGTCTCTCTTGCTGCCTCTGTTTTTTCTCCCTGTTTCCTTTCTGCCCCATCTCTGCCCAGACTGGCTATGGATTTTGCAGGGCCCAGTGCAAAACGAAAATGTGGGGCCCTTTGTCCAGACGTCAGTAAGAATTTCAAGATGGCGACAGCAAAGCGGTAAACCAAGCACGAGCATGGGTGCCTTCCGGGCACGGGGCCCATACGACCACGCGTTCTCGCGCAGTGGAACGGTCCCCGGCTCCGCCTCCCCGTTCCGGGGCCGAAGCCATCCACATGCGGGGGGTCACACTCGGAATATATCACTTCTTTAGGAAAATGAATTAGCAAGGATGAAGAGAGGGTATATTTTTGTCTGCACGGGGTCAAAACATTGGAGAAAATTGGGTAGAATAAGGTCTTTAATCAACGCAGATGGAAAAGAGGAATTAAAAATTGTGTATGTGTATTATAGATATGATTAATATGTATGATTATTTGGTAAGTAAAGCGTTTGGATCAATGCCATGAAGAAGTTATTTTAAAAGTAAGGATAAGCTCTCTCATTGGAAGCGTTTTGTAATTACAAAGAATTTGCTCGTCATCGTTTGCGTCAAACGAGGAGATGTCGGGTGATGTTAGCTCCACGGTTTGGGGTGTGGGAGCAGAGCGCCTCTATCCTTGATTAGCATCCTGTCAGATGACAAAGGACAGGTGACAGGCCGGAGATGGGGTCTGAGAGCTCATTCATCGGTTCATCCATGTCTTTAACTGACCATTTATTTATTAACTCATTCCATGCCAGTGTCTCAGATTCAGAGGCTTCCTCAGAGCAAAGTGGTGAGAGATTAGAGTTGGGGGCCGGCCCCCAGACCCAAAGATGGGCTAAGTGTATCTAATACAAAACAGCAGCCCTCCTGAGCTCCATAAACTTAGAGGGAGGGAGATCGTGCTTGCGCTTAATAAAATAAACCGCCAGCAGGGATGGCGCGAGCGCCCCGGCAGGAGGCGAGGCTGAGGGAGGCAGGGCTTGGGGTGGGAGCTGGGGGAAGCCTCGACTTCTTGTTACCTTTCTCTTCCCCCTTCCTCCACCCTAACATTAATCTGTGCGCAGGAGGGAGGCTCCTGGCTCCTGGGACTTGCGCCACTCCCAGCACCACCGCTGCCACAGTGGTCCCCTCTTGCTCTGATACTGGGTGGTACTTCCAGGAAGCCTTGCGTTTGCAGAGTGTCTTCCGCTTTACAACCATCGTCTCATTTCGATCCCCACAATAGCCCTGTTTGCAAACTATTAGATTGGACCATACGAAATGACCACGTCTGCAGGTCAAATATAGTCGAGTGTTGGCGATTTCACATGGTTCGATCTAATACCGGTGGTGTTATTATCCCTATTATTTTCTCAGTGACCGAGACGGAAGCTTAGAGGGACTTGAGCAATGTCGCAGAGCCAGCCATGGGTTTGGGCCCCGAGACAGACTTGAACTCATATTCATGCCGTTGTGACGTTTGCTATGCCTTTGATGTAAGTCAGCCTCACACACACAGGTTGGGAGTCTCGTATTAATGTGCTTTAAACTGCCCCCTTTTCTTTCAGCCTTAGATTCAGGAATGGCTCTTTGTACAAACTCATTCATTTTTAATCAGTTGACTGTCATGATTTGTTACAAATGATCTTTGATTCTCAGCTGCGGTTAATCAGTACTGAACGGGACTTTTCCTGGTATTTTATTTGGATAGGACTCTTAGTGAAATACTTCCCTGCCATTACTTAATCACTTGTTTGTTTTCCCTCCACATACAGTTTCCAGCAGCATCGAGCAGTATTTAATGTGGGCATTTTTCCTTTGTCGAGTGAGTGTAGTTTTCCGAGCTGTAGGTGCCGGGAGCCGCAACTGGAACCTCTTGGGGTCCGTGCTGTGGTTTGACACTAGTTGACGCTCTTCCGTGGGCCAAGGGCGAAGCCAGGTGCTGGGGACATGCCGGCCTCTGTCTAGGTGGGCAGCTGCAACGCAACGCAGACAGGTTATTTGTTATGAGGGCACCTGGCGCAGAGGAGAGAAGGTGGAGGTGATGGCACCTAACCCCTCCGTGGAGTATGAGGAGGTCTTCCCAAGGAGGTGACTCCTGGAGGATAAATCTTAACCAGGTAGAAGTTTCTGGCAGGTAACGAGTGAGCGTGGGAATTGGGACTATTTGAGCAGGGGTGGGGCAGAGAGGAGGCAGGACAGGGAGGCGGCCAGAGAGGGGATCAGGGAGCCGTGGGACTGCATCATGAAGGGCCTTGGGCACAATTACGCCTTGAGAGGTTTAAGAAGGGAAATAACCCAAGCAGATTTACTTTAGAAAAATCCTTCTGGGAGCAGCATAGAGAATGGATTGGAAGGGGCCAAGAGTGGGGGCAGGAAGCCCGAGAGGAGGAGGAGCAGGAGGAGGAGGAGAGGAGGAGGAGAAGAGGAGGAGGAGGAGGAGCAGGAGGAAGAGAAACAGGCAGGAGCTGCTGGGGCCTGAGCTGAGGGGATGAGAAGTGGGTGACTGAAGTGAAGGCTGGGTGGGGAAGAAGGCCTGGGGAAGGGGCAGGGTGACGACGAAGTTCTAGGTCACCCTCTCAGGTCCGGGCTGGACACTGCTTGCTGTCCGCAGAGACCAAGCCCTCCAGCTGCAGGCCGGGCTGACACGGGGCAGGAGCAGGCGGCCACTGCGGGCAGCGCCGGACAGCGCCGAGGGCGAGGCTCTTCCCTGAGATTCCTTTCGTCTGGGAATGGAATCCATGAGGCGTCCGAGGGAAACCCTCTGCTCAGTGGCAGGCAGGGGTGAAACCCGCCTCAGATTTCCTCCACGTGGAAGCTCTGCCCCCGCGATGGCACTCGTCAGTGTGACGAGAGGAAGGGCTAGATGATGAGGGGGTTGCCGTGACAGTAATGTGGTCTGGCGACAAAAGAAAAAAGCAAAAACAAAAATCAAACGGTGCCGGCTCTCTCTCCGCTCTGTATTCAGGGCCCCGTTGTGTCCTTTTTGGGAAAGCACAGAAAGTGTGACGTCGATTGAATCTGTCCTCTTTAGCACTGTTTTCGATGGCCTTTCCAAACTCCCTTTATCCTTCCGATGTCTTCTATGGCAGTCCTTAAGTCCCTCTTCGATCTTGGTGTCCTAGACCAATAGCTGATGATACTAATTCATGCTATAGTGTGAGTGACTCTGTCTTGGTTTAAAATACAAATATCCCTGCTAAGGGCAAATGGTAAGAAAAAGGTCTGAATCTATTGGTAGAAATGTGAGTTCTAGAAACAGAGACTTGGAGGGTTTTGGGAAGACCTTCCACTTATACTGTATAAGCAACGGCCTGAGAAGGGCCTTGTTGCTTCTGGCACTTTCCCAGAAGGAACTGTGAGGTTTCTTTAGAACTTCAATGATGCAAATTGGAGAGGGTCTGTGTTTCTCTTCGGTCTCACCATGCGATTCAGAAGCCACCAGGTCTCTGCACGGCTGGTTCTCTGTTTCCGGAAAAGACATTCTTTCCCCTTCCTGAGCCTGGGCACTTCCATCTTCCACCGATTCCTCTCTGCCTTCTCTGACTCCATGCTCGGGCTCCCAGGGTGCTTTGCGCACATCTTCCTTAAACTTTTGACACAGAGCCATGTGGAAATATCTTGCTATCTACATTACATGACCGTGTCTTCCCCATGGACCGTGAGCTTCTTTTCAAGGGTAGGAACCATCTCTTATTCAGTGATTTTTAGCTCTAGCTGATAGTAAGGGATCCATCAATAATTTTTTCCCTTCCCTTCCCTTCGCTTTCCTCCCCTCCCCTCCCTTCCTTTCCTGGGTAGCAGTGAAAACAGATGATTGCAGTGTGGAACTCTGAGAGAGGTTTTCTTTGGGAAAATCCCTCTGGCATTTCTCAAGGCTATACTGTCATCTTCGTCAGTCCCTCCCTGGAGAGACTAGATGAAAAAGTCACTATCTGTACCTTTAAGAATCTCACAATGTCAGTTCAACCATAGGTGTAAGAGGGTGAAAATGTTGGAAGCATAGTTTCCTCCTAGCCCACGTGGACGGCCTTGTCCTGAAAACCAGCCTCTGGGGATTGGCTGCTTTGACAAGGTGAAATCTGAGAGTTCGAGGAGGTTTCCAAGACTCTACTTCAGGTTCCTGAGTGTAAACCCAACATCTCAGAGACCAGTAACCTCCTCAGAAGCCGAGAGAAACTGGTTTAACCAGAGGTGGTCTGACTGCCCTTCTCCTTCCTACCCCGGGAATATTTGGAAATGTGTGTACAAGGGTCAGAATGCTCAGCGGAGGGCACGTCACCCGAGGGTGCATGGGAGCGGGCATGAGGGTCTCCCTGCGGTGCCTTGGACAGTCCCACCCGAAGAAGAATCAACTCCCCCGAAATGGCGACGGTGCACGCTACGACACACAAAGCTAGATGACAACCTTGGGTCACAGCAGGACGCCGAGAAGTCAAGGATTTAGGTAGAATTTTCATTTTTGAAGACAGATGCTGAATAAAGAAAATGAGCCTTCGTTTCCGGGCCCCACGCGTGATGCTCCTCTGTGCTGGATCACGCTTCACTACGGACCGCCACGGACCGCACTGCGACTGAGACAGTCACACCACAGGTGGCCAGCCACTCTCTCTGCTCCAATCCTGAATGTCCCCCTCCCGTCTCCCACAAGGCTAGCATCTGAGCAGAGCAAGTTTGGACACCCCAGCTTTAAGCACGGCTCTGGGGGCTGCGTTTGCGTGTTCCGGCCTCATACCTACTTCCTAGGCTGCTCCTGTACGCACTGGGCTCTGGACCTCTGGCCCTGCATCCCCTGTTACGCTCTGGCACAGATCTCTTAGACATTCGGCTTCTCCAGATTTTGACCTTGGACAGTGTCACCCCAAAAATGAATTCTCTCACTCAAAATGACAACAGTGTCCCCAGTGGATTTATACTGAACCGTTGGTTGGATCCACTTCCAGATTGACTGACTGGATGACTCCCCCATCCTTCCCTTGCATCCCCCACAGTTCCTGGGCCCCAGAAGCAAGGCCCGGACCATGGAGATGCCCGGCCAGGCCCCTGACCTGGGAGGGACTCCAGGTGTCATCTGTGTCTTCTGCTGAGTCTGAGTCCTGTGTCCTCCTTGCTCACATGGACTGCTGAGGAAGCAGCAGTTTGGGCTCACTACCCAACCAAACCCAGAGGAGACCCCACCATCACGTGCCTGGGAAATTGATTGCTTATCATGTCAATAATTGATCCCCCCTAACTGGAGATCCAAGAGAGATGATGATACCAAGCAAATTAAAATTGAACTTGTTCAGAGAAGACAGGATTCCTGGGCCAGTTGTGAAGATGTGTCCCCTGGGTCGGATCCTTCGAGAGGAAATTGAGGGACCTGAGAGCTGCAGTCAGAAAATATATACTCCGCCTCTGGCCCTGGGGGTCACACCTTTGCCAGCCAAGTACAGGGTTAGAAAATTACCTGCCCCACGGAAGCCATTTATAGGAGAGAAGGAATATCCGCCTCTGTCCACACCCAGGCGGGCTGGGTTCTGTGTCTGGTGGAGAAAGGACCGGGGCTTACTTCAGACCCAAAGCTTTCTCTTTCCTTTTTTTGGCTTCAATTTCGGCTTCTTTCACAAAAGAGAGCACATGTCTTAAGACAGAAAATTACGCTGGTGATTGATGTCTAGCAAATGCAATTAGGTCCCAGTTAAGTGCTCTCCAAGGGGCGCCTTCCAGTGTGGCGATCTGGGTTTGGTGATCGCTTAATGACCATGCACCCGAGGCCTCTTGGTCATGAAGCATTTGTCTCTGTCAGGCTCGGGCCACCAGAACTTCTTGCTCCTCTAGCTGCAGACAGGCTGTGGGCCAAGAGGTAGAGACGGGACGTAGAGCGGAGCAGAGGCAGAGCTATGCTGGGCCGGGGACCCTCCAGAGGAGGGGAGGCCAGTCGGCCAAGGACACAGCATGGTTCCCGAAGCGAGGCTGGACCGCGAGCTGGAGGTGCGGAGAGGTGCCTTCCACAGCCCACATCCTATAGTATTTACTCAACAACTTAGTGCTTGGAGCATGATTTTTTCTTCATTCCACTAACCTGGGGGCTCTGGATGAAGACATTTTTTAAAAAGTGGCTCTGACCCCGCACTTGAGGTATTTGCAGTGTGGCTGGGAAGGTCGAGAACACCCATCGACTCCCAGGCAACAGACTTCCATCTGGCTCGGCCACACACCAACACACGAGGTAACACATTCACTACTGACCCATCTGTGGAGCTAAGGGAAGGGCGAGGGAGGCCAGCTGCCTCCTGCCTGCCTGCCTGAGCCCTTAGCTTGGCCGCTCCGCTGAGAAGCTGAATGACCTTGAGCAAATGACTAACCTCTTCATGTCTCAGTTTCCTGACTGTAGAATGGGGAGAATGAAAAGGCCTCCTCGCAGACTTTTAAAAAGGGTTCAGCAGGACCACGCACAGAAGGCCCAGAGCCTGGACCACAGAGGTGTCAACCCACAGCGGGTCCTCCCTCCTCTCCCAAGCTAGAGCTAATTCATTTTTTTTTTTTTTGTATGTCATGGATCCCTCTGGCATCCTGGTGATGCATATGAAACCCTTCTCAGAATAATGGTTTAAATGTATAAGATAAACTATACAGGATTATAGAAGAAACTGCGTTTTTATTGAAATGCAGTTATCAAAATACTAAAAAAACAGATTTTCTATACAGTAATATATGTGTTTCTTTATTAACACAGTAAATAACAAAATCTGCTGGTGAGTCTAATAACTACTATAATTTTGAAGTAGTAATAAGCTTAAACAATATTTCAACCTATCTGTACCACCCGTAATGAGATATGAAAATATCTGTGATTTCTATTGGTGACAAAATTACAGCTATTGCTAATGCTACTGTGACTTCTCATCTATGTTCCAAATGAGAGGAATTGCTAAATTTTTGTGAGAGCTTAGTGAAAATAAAGATGCGATTTTTCTTTTCCCATCTAAGTGCATGGGCTCCCTGGGGACCTCAGGCTAAGAACACTTGCTGTAAGACTCGGTAAAATAAGTGATAACCATACTTTCCAAATTTTTTTAAATAATTTATTTTTTCATTACTAAAGCAAAATACAATCATAATGGAACAGTTAAGAAATATAGATTAAGAGGACAGAGACAAAGGAAATAAAATCACGCCCCAGAGAGAACCACTGTTAACACTTGGTGCAATAGTTTAACTTTTAAGTCTCGAAGTGCGTTGCCGATCCATTATTCATGCGCTGACTCTACCCCACCTTAGTTGCTGTTTTACTCAGACGATGCTCACTAGGGAACCAACTCAAAGCACCACGAACAGAGGCGGGAAACTACACGAAGCCCAGTGATGGAAAAGGGGCTCCTGCCCTTCACAGCACAGCCACCCGCAGACAGGCGAAGCAGAGGCGGGGAGCCCCGGCAGCCCAGGGAACACGCTGGGCTCTCCCAGCTCCACTCCTAGGATTGTCCCGTTGACCTCAGATCTCTCGTTAGACCTGATGAATTCGCTTCAAGTTGGAATCGTGAATGGTGAAGAACGAAGTTACCAACCGACTCTTCTCCAAACCTGCCAGGTGTCCGGATCCGATTCCTGGCACTCGTAGACAAATAATCCACTTAGAACGCGTGTCGAAGTGATCACACCGAACCTAGGAAGTGTTATTCAGGCTATACAGACACACACACGTGTGGCCCACGAAGGACCCTCACCCAGCCTCAAATGATCCCCCGTGGTGACACTGTGCAGCTGTCTCTGGGGTGAAAGGGTGGTCTGACGTGTGTTCAACAGTCCCGAGTCCACCCTGGAAGGCCAGCTTGGAATGGCTCGTCTAGTCCCTGCTAAACGGTGCCCGTGGGGAACCGCCACGTGTGAGTTTAGAACACAAAGGAGGCCAGGCCCCAGATGGCTTTTCCCAAGGTCCCCGAGAACTCAAGCCCACGAGCCCTCCAGGCAGTGGCCAGTTTCTAAGCCCCCCACTTGCCATCCCTTCTAAGTCAACACGAGGTCGTGAAGCCACCACCGCCGAGTCAGTGTCTTGCTGCGCCTCCCGATTAGAACTTACTTCTGGGACAGGGGCGCTGTCGATACTGTGGCAATGTGGGAGAGCCCCTCCCTTCTCTCCTCCAGCTCAGAAGTCAGAGCTCAGTTCTCTTCTGACCTTCAAACGGAGACTTTCTGTGGTGGGGAGAAGGGCGTTAATGAAATGCTGCCGCATACATGGCATAGTTGTCAAATTGTGATTGCGTGCTTTCCTGGAGGCCCCTGCTTCTTCCAAGCCTAAAGATCACGGCACAAGATAACAGGCCAGCAGAGCTCCCGAGCGCAAAGCACCACCGAGTTTCGAAATGCTTTTAACGACATGGAAAGGGCAGCCTGCTCATTTTGATTCTTCACTGGGTCATTCAATTAAACCTGAGATTCTGGGCAAACTTGCACCACCCTGACCATCTTTTCCACTAGTAATAATAATAAAAGATAATTATTGAGCCTGCTTGTCAGATATTCCAGACACCTGCACCTCCACTTAATTAATTGCTAATTAAGATATGAAAGAATGGCAGCGTCTCTCACCCATCCGGACTTTATGAAGCCTCAGCAAATCTTCCGCAGGGAACACTGCCAAGGCTGAGCCCCTCTTTGGTTTGGAGACCAGAGGTGGAAGAGGGGTGTGACAGGGTGGAAGGCTGACTCTGAGCAGGGTCATCTAACGGTGTCATTCAAGCGGACACCCGACAGGAAAGAACGAGGGGGAAAGAGGAACGAACGAGGTTTGAGCTCCTGCCTTCCGTGGCACCTGAGCTAAGCCTTTCCTCTCTATCATCTACGTTAATCCTCATAGCGAGACTGTAAGGAAACGTTATCACCCCCATTTACAGATTAGAAAAGGAATGTTTGGGGAACATCAGCACGTGTCTTTTCCAGAAGTGTGTGGCTGCTAAGAGGTAGAATTTGAGCCAAGTTTCATGCTCTTCCATTTGCTGATCCACGGAGGTGCAAGAGACAGAAATGTTTCCTTCCAGGTCTTTATCGTTATTGATGTGGGAGCGAGCCTTCAAGACAGCCTCCAGTTAGCACGTGCATTCTAGCGTTCATACCCTCACGTTGTCCTTCCCGTGGTACACGGGGCCAATCCATGTCATCGCTAGAACCGATGGGAAGGCCGGTCATAGAGCCACTGTGGCTTCCACCCGACTCTCTCTTGTGTCACTCACTCTGGGGGGAGGTAGCCATGTTGTGAGACACTCAAGCGGGCCTGAGGGGACCCTGTGGTGACCTCCTGTGACACTCCGCATCACGCAAGTGAAACGCCTCAGCGTCAGATCCCCCAGCCCTAGCAAGCCTTCAGATGATAGGGCTCACAGCAATGTCTCAGCTGAATCCTCATGAGAGGCCCAGAGCCAGAACCACCCAGATAGGCCACTTTCAAATTCCTGACCCACAGAAGCCGTGAGATAGTAAATGTTTGTTGTTCTAAGCCACCGAGTTTGGGGCGATTGCTTATGCAGCAATAGACAATGGATCAAGCATTCACGAGCTTTCCACATCTTGACGAATTGCAATGTCTCGCCAATACGAATGGGTCAGAGCAATCCTTCTAAGAAACATTCAGATACATATGCCTGAAAGTAAGAGATCCAAACAGTGGTCGCTCAGGTCTCTCCTGGCAGGAGAGCTGGTGAGTTTGGGAGCTGAATATGGGTCGGATCCCCAATAGTTGCCTAGATTCCCCGATTTTCTCATTAAGATGACTAAGTATGATTTGTGGGCCATTCGCAATCTGATCCATTTTCAGCAGCTGACTGCTGTGAGAATTGAGCAAAAACGTAAACTGACCATACTTTAGCACACTGGGTGGTCGGGCGTCGAGCTGATCGGCACCCTCGCAATCACTCGGCCGTCACTGGGACATCACCAGCAATTTGCAGGCAACGAGCCAAAACCAACGAAGTACCAAGATTTGTACAGAATCTCCAAATGAACCTCCATCGAGTCTGAAACCTGTGCAGGCTTTGGCTGCCGTGTCTCACCTGGCCGGGCAGGGTCTTTCTTCCTCCATGACTCACCTAGGCTGAAGGAGAAAAATGCGGGGCTTTGGAAGAGGTCTGTGTTTGGGTCAGCAGGACCCCATCCTCCACTCCGGACGGCCACGTCCTCCTATCCTGCCCGGGCCATCAGGGGCCTGGAGCCCATGCGACAAAGTCCAAGGCCAGCCACTTGGGCTCCAGAGCTCACAGTCTGTACAAGAGGGATCGCGTTTGATGAGGAAAGAAAATATAATACATATTTTCTGGACATATTTCACAGGAAAACTTTTGTTTTTCAATGCTGGGCTGTTACAAGTTGACCCCAGAAAGTGCAGGCGAACGAGCGGGTGGAGAGAATGGACAGAAAGGACTTGCCTGTGTGTGAAGTTGCTGGGGAGCCAAGTCACCGCGCTCTCCCACCCTGCGAACGTCTCCTTGTGGTTCCTCTCCCCCTCTCCCTCGGTCCCCCCCGGAAGTGTGTGGGCTGAGAAGATTTGGGATCCTGAGCACCATACTTGACATTTGCCTCTGCCAACGGTTCTGCCTCTGGAAGTTGGCGTACTTGCCCACACTGGAACACACTGGCGTCAGTTTCTATTATAATAACCCTTCGCCTTGTCACCGGTTAGATAAAAATCTATTCCAAGAAAAGGCCTTCACGTGACCTCTTTTCAGGGCTGTAGGGCTTGTTAATCAAATTAGATGCGTGTATTAGCGAGGCGATGCATTTATGTCACGAGGCCAGTGCATTAGGCGCGTCCCGAGCATCCTTCGACTAGAGCAGGTGTGGTCACGGCCCCGGGAAGGTCCGCACGCACCTGCTCGAATTCCGTGCGGCCTTCGCTCGGCCCGCGGCCCGCGGTTTGGGAGCAGCTTTCTCATTATTTGTTCTAAATCTAGTTAAATGGAAACGAGCACGAGACTAAAACATAGGGGCCTATGTCCTGGTTCCACTTCTGTAGAGCGCGCTGTGTTTGGTGGACGCGTCCGCAGGTGAGCTCCCCTCCTGTCGTGCCTGCCGGTCCCGGGTCACTCTCCTGCGTGGACAGAGGCTGTGTCCTCCTCCTGTGGCTCCAGTGCCTGGTCCAGGCCTCGGCACTCAAGGGCTCTTAATAAGTGGTTGATCCCAGAGACTGAAAAACTCAGTGCATCTATCCACATTTGTACGCACATCCCAGTGGCTCTCCGAGCATGGAGGAGTGTACCAAAGCCTCCAACCCATGCTGTCGCCACGGGGTACAGGGTAACGTGGGTGGTGACAGAAAGAGACAAGGCGGAGAGGGTCAAGCAATAGAGAAAAAAAAAGGATACTGCACTACAAAAACTTGGATGTATAACAGGATCTTTTTTATGTAAAGTGTGGGTACCTATGCCTAAATACGTTAAGGAAAAAAACGATGATGTACATATGTTAAGTGAAGATAAATTGCAGAGCATTTTGGTTAAAAACTAGACAAAAACACCCCATATATCTGTACATGTATGCATAATCAGGTTTAAGTGAGTATAAGGGGGGGTGTGTATCGCAGAGGTTTTGGGGCACCACCCAGCTGGGACACTCACCTCCAGCTACTGGGAGTTTTGGCTGCTGCCAGCTCACAGCTGAGTTCTTCCCCAGGCCTCCCGCTCAGTCACAGGGAGCTGCTGAGTCAAGGTTGTGCCCGCCCCCACCCTGGGGATAGCCCCCGTCCAGGGACTGGTGGGCTCCAAAGCCCTGTTCCTTTTCAATTCGGGACCACCCCAGAGCTCCTTCTGGCCCATTCTGTTTCCCAGACCCCGCCCCCCCACAAACCTTCAGTGTGCGTGTCCTGTCTCAGTCTGTTTCACGAGTCCTTGACTTGTGACAATGTGGAAAGATATGTGCCAGTCTATCAATATGTTACCGCAAGGGGCTGAGATCGGAGGGGAAGGATTATCTTTTTCTGTCTCTGTCTTCTTGCGAATTCACTTATTTACTATGCGCGCTTATCACTTTAAAATTTCAAGAGCATCAAATAAAAAAATTTAAAATGTAGTAAAACAAATACATGGGATTTTCCTCCCCGCCCCTTCCCCACCTTTCCACCATCTTCTTCAGTCCTGAAATTGAGCTAGTTGCTCGCCGGCCTAGCATCACTTTCACCACGGTCCTCAGTGATGCTGATGTGCAGAAGCAGATTAAGCATATGGCACCTTTTATTGAAGAAGAAGCCAATGAAAAAGCAGAAGAAATAGACACAAAAGCAGCAGAGTTCAACATCGAGAAAGGGCATCTTGTGCAAACCCAGAGACTGAAGATTATGGAATACTACGAGAAGATGGGAAAGCCGATAGAGCGGCAGGAGAAAATGCAGCTGTCCAGTCTGATGAACCAAGCAAGCCCCGAAGTCCTCAGAGCCACAGCTGACCTTATTCCACACCTACTAAATGGAGCGAAACAGACCCGGCGAGGTGGTAAGAGACACAACCCAGTACCAGGTGCCGCTGGATGGACTGGCCCAGGGTTCGTGCCAGCTGGTGGAGCCCCAGATGATTGTCACTGGAAACAGAATTTCCTTCCGGAAAAGGCTGCAGTGCAGAAAGCAATCCCTGTGTACGAAACTGCCACTAAGAAAGATGTTGACATCTAAACTGACCAGGAGGCTTACCTGCCTGAAGAAACAGCAGGTGGAGTTGAGATTTATAATGGGGGTCATAAAATAAAGGTTTCTGATATTCTAGAAAGCCAGCTGGATAACATAGCTCAGCGGACGATGCCAGAGCGTGGGGAGCCTCGTTTGGCGCAAATGCCAATAGGAAGTTTTTGGACTAAGCCTTTGGAAGGTGAAGTTCATATACTGCTGATATTTGAAGAGAAAAATGATCTATGTAGCTTCCTCTTTGCCATTCTAATATTCTGTATTTATCAGTGGATACCTTTCTGTAGCTAATGCCCTTAACCTAATTGTTAAGAGTGGGGGGAAAGTTTCACTTAATATGATCAAGGAACCTGCTTCTAACTTATCTAAAAATAACACAACTTTCAGTTGGTTCTGAAGCATGAAGGTGAAGAGGTCAGGCGGTGGCTGCACGGACCTCACCCCGACTTCTGCTCTCCCTCTGGTTCTAGTTCTCTGTTCCACAGGCTGACACCCTGCCATTAAGTCTCTGCTCTTCAGGCTTAAAATGCAGGCGGAGCATCATTCCTCCCAGAAGCAGTAGGTTCACTGTTACCTGTTTGGGCCTAGACGTGTTCCTTATCTGTAAATGGGATTTAAAACCTGAGCCATGATGCCCTATTTATTAAAACAAAAGGTTTACATGGAAAAATGAGTTGAATAAATGAATGACGGTGCCTATATTGAGTTGGAGAAATAATAATAAAGTGGCATGGTAAAGGTATTGATGTCTAATGAACTAAACGTTTGAAGGGGATGTCACTAGCACTTTTGATGACTTTTGACTTACTCGTTTCAAAAGAGACTGGACCAGCTTTGTAAGAGTGAGGGCGCCAACTCGCAGAGGAGAGGAGAAAAAAAGAAGGTCATAGGTGGGAACAAAAAAGAGAGGGAGTTTTAATGCCACGGAAAGAGAGATTTTGTCATATCAGAGCTATCTGTCAGGAAAGTAGGCTGCAAATTTGGGGCAGCCGCTGTCCAAATTACACTGTCCAAAGGACCTGTAATTGTTCCTTTTAGCGAGCAGCCAGATTAGAATTGGAGGAGGAAAATACCTGGCATTTGTATCACCTCCAAGACCTCCCTTCCCTGGGCACTGGCACACCCATCGATGACCAGTCTCCTTCCCACAGATGCAGCCTCGGAACCCTTCCCATCCCCCTGCCCGCTCCAGGCAGCGACTGACGATGCACTGGAGTATTCACCAGCGATGAAATCTATTTGCCCTTCCGGAACCGAATGATCTTTCCACTCCTTCCAATTCTGAGGTTCTATCGGGTCCTCCAGGGAAGATTGATTTATTCAGGAACGACTTAGATGAGCAAGCCTACACCTCGGCCAAAAGCTTGCTCTTTCCTCCATCCCGTGCTACTTCATTTGTGCAAATACATCCTATTTTGGCATCTCTAAATGAGCTCCCTGAGGCTCAGCATCCCCTTTGGAGAAGGTTCAGAGGATTTGTGGCAAGCAGGCCCTTGAAGGCAGAATCCTCCTGCTTAGGACTGTGTGGTGGCCCCTGAGAATGGGGCACGACTCTTTGTTATACATTCCTTTATTCCGTGAGAATGCATTGGGGTTTTCTGTGCTGGCTTTGTGCCTGGGACAAGGAATAAGGCGAGGATGGGCCAGAGAGTCTGCCCTCGAGGAGCTCAGAGTTCAGAGTGAGAACAGAACAAATGAAGAAATTGACTATGGGTGGTGACTTTTAGGACGGACGACGTCTCAGACATTAAGGACGTAGGAGGGACTCAGGTTTTGGGGTGATGAGTGGCTTTCCTGGAGGGAGTGTCAAGCATTTGTCATAATCAGGTCATCTAAGCTCCTAACACCAGCCACCTTCAAAGATCTCAGAATAGATTTTTCTACATAAAACACATTTCTGCATTTATAATCAGTCTGTAGAATTTTTTACCTTAAATATTTACCACTTTATTGCGAAGCTATTAGAAGAAATAAAAGAAAATTAATGAAACAAATAGAGCTCTCTGGAGAGGGAAAAATTACTTAATAAATAACAGTTTGCTTGGCTTTGGGAATCCGCGTGCCGCACCTCCAAGCATATTAAAAAGAAGACGCGGGGGTTAGGATGGAAAGGAAAACCCAGGCTCCTTATTTCGAAACAATAATTGTGTTTCTCCCCTCCCTGTTCCCGTTTCAGGTGGCGGGTCGTCATAATTGTGCAGAGGCCGGGTCTCTTCGGGCGTTGGGATTAAAGAACGTGCGGGAAACAGAGCATCAAAGACACCATCACTAAAGGTACCATTTCCTGTGAACCTTTTCTCGTCCGTCATTGCAATGGCCAGTTTGAGGCTTTCACCAGCGACTGTGTGTTCCCAGGGATTTTAGGCTGTTGGTCACTGCAGCGACAGCCTGGGGGACGAGCCCCCTGAATTGAGGTGCTCAGGAGTTTTAGCTCCCCGGGCTTCGTGCCGTCTTGGAAAAGTCTGGGGAAACTGGCACCAAGGCTTGGGCTTCTCATAAAATATTTCTGAAATGCATTTCATGATGTGGTTGGTAATAACAGTGTGTTAGCGCTCGCACCTCCTTCGAGAGGCCAAACTCCGTTCCAGCCCAACCACGGCTGCACTGGGCCTGCACGCATCAGCTGCTAAATGATTCAGCAGGCCGACTCAAAAATTTCTGGCGTTCTAAACCTCTAATAAAGCGTTACGAAAAAATATCCACCTCTTTATCTCTATCCATAACTATTTATATGGCTAGAGGAGAAAACCTGTCGTTTCGTTTTGTTTAATTTAAAAGCTTTCCTAATTCTGTTTCCGTACCACATATATAAGTCTAAAGAATGTTCAGGTTGAAATAATAACCTTTGAAAAATGGTCGACGGGAGAAGGCTTGCAGGATTCGCAGAGCCGACAGGCACAGTGAATATTTTGCTCTCTTAATAACTTTCCCTGGAACTCCAACTCGATATGCCGAACTGGGGACTTTTCAAACAGGTGAGGCCTCTTTTTATTGTGTGGAGCAATGATTATATACCCGGCCTTCTCTCTCTGTTGGTTTATACGGTTGCTAAAGTTCGTTCATGAAAAACTCATTTCCTTCCTCAGACGCATCATGCATTTATTATCTATCTCTGTAGTGTGATAAGATAGGTCTGTTATGAAGCCCCATGTGTGAATCAACCCAGAATATATCCTCAGCAACATCCTGCCTCACTTGGGGACACTTGACTACAGAGTCCCCTGGGCCACTGAAAATACCTCTGAAGGTAGAGACTCCGGGAGACATCATGCATTAAGCCGGCTATCAGCCATTCACGCTTATGAGTGAATTGGTTTATTTGGTGCTTCTAGGCACCAAAGATTAAGTCGAGATTAAGTTCCCTGCAACTAAGCAGAGCTGCAATGGGGTGGACCATCTGGGCAGCAACCGGGTTATCACAAGGGCATCACTGGAAACATTTAGATGGAGACATTTTTGCTTGTGGTACTCTTCTCAGAGACAGTGCTTGTGTAGCTAAAAGAATGTTTGACAAAACACTCTCATGGAAAGATTAAGGTCCTTCTCCCAAAAAGAACTTACTTAAATAAAAATAGTGGTCTCCGAACTGACTTCTGAATAAGGTGGGTTCGACGGGGCTATGAGATCTAGGGTGCTGTCATCCTCCTCTAAAGCAACGTTGAATAAATATTTAAAGAATATTGGTTTAAACGTGAGACAAATAATTAGCTTGACCAGAACCTCCACGTATTTTCATCCAGCCCTGATATGGGAGGCCTTTGACGGAGGGGTTGGAAGGATGAAAGAGAGGGCCTAAGACCCCGCCAGGGGATCCGAGGAGGCTGAATGCAGAAGACAGGCCGTGGGAGAGGGGTGACCATGAAGACAAACGTCACATCCTTCCTGAGTGAGCTTTAGCCGTCCTGCGTAACTGATTGGCAGACTGAATCAGAGAACATGCTCGTGAAGGGCGAGGATGAGCCTGTTGCTGAAGGAGGGCTGGGTGCTTGCTCCTGGGGATGCTGTGATGAATAATAAGAAACACACGTTTGGTCTTCATCCCGTTTCCGGCACAGAGCTCCTAAAACGCTTGGTGTTTCCGAAATGGGATAAGGGAGATAAAGGTGTCTTGATATTCGTAACAAATACCTTTCGACCACAGCTTATGATAATAAGGTGTTGTTTTTTGAAACCCCCTAAGGAAGAAGGCTGGTTGCCAGGGGACCCAAACATGTGATAAAGAGTTGGAACTTTCAGCCTCACCCCTGATGTACAGGGAGGGATGAGGGTCTGGGGGGACAGAGTTCAGTTACCAATGGCCGGAGATTTAATCAATCATGCCTATGTAATGAGGTCTCCAGAAAAATCCCAAAGGACAGGGTTTAAAGAGCTTCCAGGCTGGGGAACCGGAATACTTATGGCCCTAAACTGCACGAGGACAGAGGTGCCTTTGGTTGGGACCTCGCCCTTCGAATCTCTTCATCTGGCTGCTGAGTCCTATCCTTTCCCATCCTTTATAAGAAGCCAGTCATCTAGTGGGGAAACGGGCTTCCTGAGTTCTGTGAGCTGCTCTAGCGAACTGATTGCACCCAAGGAGGGAGCTGTGGGGACCTCCAAACTGCAGCAGGTCGCTCAGAGGCACAGGTGACAATCCGGACTTGGACGGGCGTATGAAGTGGAGTCTTGTGGGATGAGCCCTGGACTGTGGAATCTGAGTGCTCTCTTCGGGTAGAGTGTCAGAACTGAGTTGGATCACAGGACACCCAGCTGGCGCCAGAGATTTGCTTAGTGTGGGAAAGAAACTCACGTCTGAACTGGGGTCAGAATCAGAACCCCCAAGCACATCAGAGCCCTAAACACACCAGCATTAAGTTCCCTTTCAGTCTGGGGCTGACTGAAGTTCCTGGGCCCAGGGAGACTCAACCCAGAGCGGGTTGTGAGGGGCCTCCCTTGAAGCCAGCTCATGACTGCGGTGGGTCCAGTCCGGCTGGCGTGCCTTGCCGACCTTCTCAGAAGTCCACAGGGGGCGGTATTCAGAGGCAGTTCTCAGAAGCACTAGCTGCTTTGTTGATTAAATCTCAAAGCCACCTCCTGCCACAGAGGCCAGTCCATCTTATCGCGTCCCGGCTTGTCACATGTGTTACTGATTGACCTCACAGGAGAGCAGGGGTTGTCGGGAATAACCTTTCTCCCCTTGTACTTACAAATAGCTATTCACTAGCTGGGTTTGGTGTAGAATGACAGAAGTTTCCGCACGTGAAGCCCCTTCCTGCCTCCAGGCTCTTTAGCAATTCAAACAGAGGTGCATTCTCCAGCCCGCTGCTGCTCCCCTACCTTCCTTCCCCATGCATTTGAAAGCAGCTTATTTTAAAAGCTGATTAGATGAGCCCTTAATAACATTAGAATTTAAATGGCCCCAGATAGGCTTTCAGCTTCTTGCCAAATTGAGATAAATGTGATATTTGGGGAGCTGAGCTCCCAGCTTCAAGGCTGCTCTGGACCGAAGACCGGTTTTGAAGCACGGTGCGTGTTCCGTGCTGTCGAGTCGGCTCCGACGCCCGGCGGCCCTGTGAACGAGTACTGCCACAGTGTCCCGGCCTCGCCAGCCCTGCTGGGCTCCTGGGGACTCCAGCCTGTGGCTTGGCACGTGGAGTCGATCCGTCTCACGTCTGGTCTTCCTCTTTTCCTGCCGCCTTCTGTTTTTTTCAGCATCGTTGCCTTTTCTAAAGAGCCCTGCCTTCTGATGTGCCTGAGGCGGGACAGTTTCTGTCTTGTCATTTTTGCCTCCAGCGATGTTTCAGGCTTACTTTGCTCCAGGACCCACTTGGTCATTTTCCCGGTGGTCCGGGGGTACCATAGAGCTCTCCTCCAACACCGCATTTCAGATGAATCCGTGTTTTCCCTGCCAGCCTTCTTCACCGCCCAACTCTCGCGACCGTGCGTAGTAATTGGGAAGAGGAGGGTGTGATGACCTTAGCCTTGGTCTCTAATGACATGTCTTTGCTCTCGGTGACCTTCCCCAGTTTCTCCATCGCTCTCTTCTGCGTCTCCGCCTTCTCTTGATTTCTCGGCCTCAGCCTCCGTTTGAACTGATGAGTGAACCAGATGAGTGAACCAGAGTAAGCGAAATCTCTTAACAATTTCGGTGTCTTCGTTGTCTGTAGTAAAGGCGTATGTTTCTTCCGTAGTCATGATTTCTGAATTCAGGGTGTTCGAACGAGTCCCGCTTTGTGACTTTTTTCTTTCGCTTTCGTCAGAAGTCGTTTCAAATCATTGCTACTTTCTGCCAGTAAGACGATGTCAACTTGTGAATCTTAAGTTGTCGATATTTCTTCCACCAATTTTCATTTCTCTTTCTTCTGAGGCCAGCCCGGTTTTTCATACGATATGGTCTGCACACAGGTTAAACCGAGAGGGAGATAAAATGCACCCTTGTCTGACACTGTTGCCTGTGGGAAACTGTTTTCTCCCGTATTTTTCCGCAGCCTGCAACTGGGTGTGTGGGTCTGTAAGGTTTCTTTCATATCGAAAGGTCTAGTATTCTGTGGGTAGATGTGTCTTCACGATCATTCATTTTCAAGGAAAGGTAAGTTGAAGACAAGGAGCACGGGACAGAGTTATAATCTATGTGTGATAACCTATGGGCAAACATCTCTCTCCACTCCCACATTCTCTGATTACTTTTGGTTCCAGGCAACAAACATTTATCAAGCATCTACTACTTAGTCATTTAATTTAATTTTATTGTTGTTAATACCTGATATTTGCTGAGAACAATACAAAATGATCAGAAGTATAGACGTTTCGATTTGGTTAAGATGTTTAGTTCCCTCTGTAACTCTTACAGGTGGGGTCAGTGCTAGGAAGGGGGAATGTGCTTAAGCAATAGAATTATGACCGCCTTCCAATCACACCCACTCCTGTAAGTTTCGGTAAATGTTAAAAACCAGAATGGGAAAGGGCGGAGTGGAAAAGCAACCAAAGGTGAACATAAACGATGGTTCGACGTTAAGGTACATGTATTTTTACAAGTAAATAAACAAAAACTCAGTTGTTTTCTCTTTCTAATCTTTCCCCAACCAAACTAGACACCTGGGTGTCTTTAGAATTAAACTTTGAGATTCTTAAAAACACGACTCACCCTTGGGATGTGCTAGTCATTGCGGAAGTGGCCCCGAAGTTAGGCTTCCTTTTGGAATGGCCGCCAGATGACAGCTGCTCTCAGAGCTCTTCAGAAGAGGCCCCGAGCTTAAGCTTCGCATTTGCCGTTCTGCCTGCCATGTCTCCCTGAAGTGACGCTAGGAATCCTAAGGCTCCAGCTCGGACAGGAGGGGAGAAGCTGGGCCTGGGCCCAGCTGCGGGTCACCCACTCTTCCCGCTCTGGCCCTAAGAGTCCCAATCTCACCCAGCCTCAGGGAACCTTGAAGAGGAAAACATGGCCGTCATTTAAATTGTGGCTTGAATGGATTCAAACGGGAACGACAGTTCAAATGTGAATGGCTGCTTTGGCTGTCGTAGGACCACAGGGTTGAGGGGGACCGGTGAGGTAGGGCTGCGGACTCGCAGAATTTGACACTCTCCAACCTGCCAGCAGCCTCCGCCAGGACGGAGCCGACCGGGCCTCTGTCACTGCTCTGCAGAGGGCTCCCTGCAGAGAGCCCACGCTCAGTCCCCCCCCCTCCCGCCTCAGCAAAGGGAGCACCCCGTTCAGTGGCGACGAACTTTTATCGAGGGCATAGCATCTAAAACACCATTGCTCGCTGAAGTACTTTCTGCGCATTTGTGCTTTCTGCCAGTGCCTCGCAGGCACCATGGGGAAGCGCGCTGGCGTTGGGCGTGTCGGCGGGCAGTTCACGCGCACGCTCATCCCCCCGCACCCCGTTTGCTAAGCCTGGGGCAGCAGAGAGGGCTCTGCTCCGTTCTGCTCCTCCCCTCGGGGTGCCTCTGCACGGCCAGCCCTCTCGACTGGCTTTGTTCTGTCTCTGCAGAGGAATTGCCGCAGCTCCTTGCCAGGCCCGCTCTTCTACTGAGTCACCTCTCGGTCCCTTCCCTGCCACCTCCTCCAGAGCCTCCGCCCATTCAGTAGATTCCCCACTCACAGTTCCTCCCACTTTTCATAAGTTCTTTTCCTTCTGCTTGTAAACAAGCCTTGGTCTCCATTGAAACAAACAAACAAACAAACACAGCTTTCAAATGATTTTTGTCCCTCCTTCGTTTAGTCAAAACTCTGTGAAAGAATAGTCTACATTCACTTCCCAATGGGTATTTACCCCTTAATCCCGTGGGAAATGGTGCCTCCTACCTACACACGAAACAAATTCAACTTCACTGGGCAAACACGCGTGGATCGCAGACTACGTGCGTAGTCTGGATCACAACAGCGAGGACACACGCACGTAAGGCAGGCAGGCAGGCAGGCCTCCGTTGTCCCTAAATCATAAAGCGCTGTGGGGTGGCGGGGCTTTCTACTGCTCAGAGGCTCGATGGAGGCCATCGGCCCCGTCTCGGGGGCAGAAGACAGTAAGGAAGGTGCTGTACGAGCTCTTCAGAAAAATGGGGCACCCAGGAAGGGAGACAAGAAAAGGAGAGAAGGAGGGAGCGAGCCCGGGTCGAAGGCGGTGCCGGCGAGGCCACCGAAGCCGCTGGGGCAGCAAGACGTGCGGACGGCTCTGTGTACGTGGTGGGGGACAAGGGGTGTTGAGGTTTCAGAGGAGGACAGACATTTCGTCTTTGCAAGGGATCCCGAGAAACTTGAACTCTTCTTGCAGACAATGGGAGCAATGGAGGGTTCGGAGGCAGGGATTGCCTTTAAAAATAAGGATCACTCAGGAAGCAGCGATTAGAGGGGGGCGATCGGATAAGAAGCTGTGCTAATAATGATCCAGATAAGGGATGACAGAGGCTGGAACCAAAGGGCTGGCTCTGGGGATGGAGTAGAGGGGATGCCAGCACCGTCTCCTCCATCCCCCACAAAGCCCCTTCCGGAGCCACCTGAAAAGATGGTTGCTCTTCCTGCTCTGAACCCTCGGAGCGTCTGTGATGCTTTTCTTATTGGACTTACTCAGCTTGCGTTGCCATCATTTGTCTATTTCTCTGATTTTCCTTATCAGATTGTATCTTCGTCTCCCCTTCCTCAAATTACAGTACCTTGCTCAGAATGAGAGCTAAAGAAAAGGTTATTTAGTTGAATTGAATTTTCGAGAGCTTCAAACCATGAATAATTGAGGAATCAGCCATGTGTAAGTGCTCATCATTTACATAATTGTGTAAACAAGCTGATAAAAAAATTTTATTTTTTTCCCCATTATTTTCATTATCCCAGAATGGCCCGCTCTCTTCTGAGTGCTCCAGATTTTAGGGAAATAGTAAGTGAGTGTTCTCAAACACACACAAGTGGCAGAGGTGCCGCTTTGCTCACCCCTCTGTGAGCACGGAGAGGAGTTAAAAGGAGGGAACAGATGATTGCATTGATTGAATATGAAAGCCATGTACAAATATTGAGAAATATGCTATCTGAAGAGACGGAATTGCAGAGCGCACTGCATGATGGCACCCGCACGCCAAGTCCCGAAGGTCAGCGTGCAGATACAAATTGATTAAGCTAAGTACTTACTGAAATTGCTTTCCAACATACTAATGAGAATTGATCATAAGCTGGACTCACATTTATAGTGAAAATGCTTATGTAAAGTTACCCTTTGGTGTGTCATCAAAGCAAATTACATTGTCCAGATTTTTTCCCCATCTAAAAGTATCCAGAGTATAGTTAACAGATATGTTGTAAGGGGTTAACCAGCACTTACAGTTTTGAGATCGACTTCCTCTGCGTGTGGACCCTGCTGGCCCCAAAACAGCTTTTATCATG
This sequence comes from Pteropus medius, assembly GCF_902729225.1. Taxonomy (NCBI): domain Eukaryota; kingdom Metazoa; phylum Chordata; class Mammalia; order Chiroptera; family Pteropodidae; genus Pteropus; species Pteropus medius. The sequence goes on from NW_024349225.1 coordinate 10,824,966, forward strand.
TTACCTTTTTATGACCCTGAGTTTAGTTTAGCCTGTCTCTCTCTCTCTCTCTCTCTCTCTCTCTGTCTCTCTCTCTCTCTCTCTCTCCCCGCCTCTCTCTCCTCTCTTTCTCTCTCTCATGCCAAACCAAAGAATTCTGATTGGCCGAGAGTCCATCCTGTCTAGTGCGGTACCCAAGCCGTCACTCCTATACAATCGCTAGCTCCTAGGAGTCAGACATCTCCGAAACCTGACTGCACCCAGCATGCTGAAGCAGTGGCTGTGAGTGCCGCCAGCCTGGGGCACGTAGGCAGCAGAGGAGGAAAAGGGGAGTGGAACAGGGTGGATGAAAGGAAAAGCAAGGCAGATAAGGGCAAAATGAGAGAGAGGAGCAGAAGGTGCAGTTAGCAAGTCTTCAGTGGGTAATTTTTATGTGTCAGATACAAAAAGTGTGTGCCATGGGATGGGCCGCACCAAAGGAGTACGTATCATGGTCTCTGCTCTGAAGATGCTTAGGATTTAGTCCAGGACAATTCTAAACCCAGAAAACAAATAAAACACCAATGCATGGCAATATAATGAGTACTAAATACCACACCGGGGCACTAGCTGTGTTATGTTGCTGAGAACCGAAGTGGAGTGAGTGTCACAGGGTCCAGGGAGGTGGAGGTGACCGAGGAAGACCTCACGGGGGAGGGCCTGGGAATCGAGCTGAGACTTGGGAGTGCAGGTGGTACAGAGCCAGGAAGGCAGCGTGAGCACAGTGCCTCAGACTATGGAAAAGTAAGGCCGAAAGGAGAGGCAAAGAGAACCGGGGAAGGAAGAAGTTGTTGACGACGGTGATGGCTGAGCATCTACCACAGCTGCCTCCCATCTCCCTGGGCTCCTGTGCCAACCCTTAGATTGCCTTGGCCAAAGACCAACAATCTAGAGGCAGAAAATATGCTGTGGTCCCAGTAGGCTCTGTAGAACTGGACGAGTGCCAGCCGATTTTTGTTGTCTCTGTAATCACAAAGCGAAGCATCTTTTTCTCATGTTTGCTTGTTTACATTGAAAGCCTCACACACTTCAGACTGATCATTGACAACTGAATTCTCATCTTACTAACAATTGGGTGTAAAGAACCCGCAGAAACTTTACAGCAGATGAGATGGCTTCATTAGCTGACTCTGAGAGATGGAGAGACCGGACAATTTATTAGATGCATTTCAAGTGGGTTTATAGAAAGCAGGATATTACACACAGGATATTACATTTTGATTGGCATTTTGAAATCTCCCTGCCCCCAAATTACTCCCCCAGCACACCCTTACCCCCTCTCGAATATTAAAAAAAATGAAATTAAAAAAAAAACAACAACAAAACTCCTGGTTCTGCCTTGTCGTCTGAAATTCTACCATTTGAGGGACATTCTTGTTAAGGCACGGCCTCTCCCAGATCTCCATTCCAAAAGGCAGGTGACCCCAGAGAGACCCATTTATCCACACTAGAATGGCTGATTATTTTATTAGATCATTTTCAGTCTCAAGGTCACTGGAGGAACAGCATGCAGAGAAGAGGAGGAGAGAGAATTGTGGGAAAAGAAGGAGAAATACTTTCAGAACATGGGGCTCTCCTGGGAAAGGCAGGGTTGAGGAAGGTGTCCAGAGCCACTTGGTGGATGGTCTGAAGAGCTAACGAGCAGAAACTAGGTTGGCAGGGGGTGTGTGTTAAGGGAGGAGAGGAGGAGAGGAGAAGAAAAGAAGAAGACCGACGAGAGAGAGACCATGACGGAAAAAAGCTATAATCAAACATTGACTCCTCTGTAGTGTGGCCCGCAGCGGCACGGACTGATTGGACAGCTCCTGCAGTAAAGTTGGGCACGTTCAGGTCCCGCCTGAAAACTTGCAGCATTGCTTGAGAGAACAAAAACTAGGAGGAACGAGAGGACGAGACTAGCAGGGAGGGTTTGCCAGTGCGGGCCGAATGTGCGCGTGTGCAGCTCGGTCAAGCCCAACGCAGCAAAACCACGGTGAGTCTTTCATTAGGTGCAGAGAAGAAAATGCCCAAGGATCACCCCAGTGCAGAACAATTGTGGCCACGGGCCAAGGAAGGGCCATGATTCCCAGCTGAGTCAGCAAAGCACAACGAAGCGGGAAATGATTTAAGAACTATAATGATGAAGCCGTGGGAACTCCTATAATCCGATACCAGAAACACAGACCCAGCAAATGTTCATCCAAAGTCTAGGACTTCAGAGATTATTCTAGTCTAACCTCATCGTCTAGCTAGGGGAAAACGGAGCCCTGAAAAGGGTTAAAATTTGTTGAGTGCTTTCTATCTGCTACGTGCTGTGTGACTTTACATGTAGAAACTCATTAATCTTCCCCCAACCACCAACAATAATAGGTATTGTTATTATCACCATTATACAGACAAGGGCACCGAGGTACAGAAAAGCCAAATACTTTGCCCAAGATGAACCAACTTAGTAAATGGCAGAACGGAGATTCGAACCCAGGCGGTTTGAGTCCAGAGGTCCTCCACATAAGCCTACCCTGAAGGGCGTATCTGAGACCGCACAGCCAGACACCAGGGAGGAAAAGCCTCCTTCTGTAATTTGAACCCTGACACGTGCAGGTTGGAGTGGAGGCGTCACTTGTGCCGTGATGGATGCCTGTTGGAGGTCGGCCACAAGAGATCTGGTAATTCCTCGTGGGGACTGAGGGCTGCTCTGACGGGGAAGCAGGGCATTGTGGGGGCGTGGCCTGTGCCTCGTCACGGAGGTGAAACGGGGTTGTCATGGAGACAGTGCAATGGACGCCGTGATAATTATTGAGATAGTGGCGCATAAAGGGAAGAGTAGATGGATCTGCCTCTGAAGAGGAGGAGCCTAAGGTAAAGAAATCGTGAAGACCGTCCTGACGAGTCTTTGATAGTGATTGACGCGGCGGCAGCGCGGGGAAAGGTGGAGGGGTGGCGTCTCGAGTCACCCCATCAGCCACACACGCTGACGGCCAGCTTCGCCCAGCGCTGGAAAGGAAGCTCTAGAGAGGAAGCGAGCTCCGGTCCACCGAGAGTTTGCAGTCTCACAGCTATACCTGGGGATGGCAGACAGCTCGCCTGCCCCGACGCACAGCCTGGAGCGTCAGGAGTGCAGGCGTGCTGCAGGAGAGAGTGGTAGTTAGGGCTCTCGGAGTCAGCATGGCAGCCGTAACAGATGAGGTAGTGGCGTTTTAAGATGAAGATCATCACTGTTTGGCTGTGACAGAAGGAGAAATGAGTAGTGAGTTGTAAATACAAATGACGATGACAGTGGTGACATTGCCGTGGAGGTGGCAGATCTTCTGTGGGTAACGTTGTCATGGGAGGTTTGATACAAGGAAAGGAGGGGCTTCTAACATGCATGGGGACGTTGAAGTACATGTCTAGCGTGCAGTAGGGACGCCGGTAGCTTTTTCAAAGGTGTCCAGGGTCTTGCATTACAGAGCGGTGGATAAAGACATTGAAACAGCCATGGGAACAATTATGATTACGACCGAGGTGATAACGAAGGTAATGGACCTGTGATTGAAAAGCTGGTGGCTGTAAAGACGAAGGTGAGGGCACCTGCAGTGTAGAGGAGGCGATAAGGGAGGGGAGGGAAAGGTACCCATCACCTCTATAATGGGTTATAATGAGATGCTGACTACACAGTGGGCGGGGGAGATGATCGTCTGAATGCAAGCCGGGGGGACAGCGTGATGCAGGTGAGAACTGGACGCAGAGCGTTCACACAACAGCGGGAGCTGTGGGCGACCAGCTCCGCGGGGAATGGCTACACCCAAAGTTCCCGCCGCAGCGCGCGTTCCAGTGGACCCTGGAATGAGATAATCACGTTAATGGAAAAGATGATGACTACCCTGAGGATCTGGAGCCTTGTGATGGTATTTAGAACGAGCTGTGTGGGCGGGGAGACGCGAGGAGAAATGGGGGCGGGATTGAGAGGGGACCGGGACGGGCATGTTTGTAAGTCCCAGGACTGGGGTTCCTGAGGGCCGCTCACTAGACACGTCCCTGAGGGGTCTCTGGCTCAGCGCAGCTGCTCCTGTTTGTACGAGGCATTCGTCGTGCATGAAGGGAGTCTGGGATGAACAGACGCGGCTGCAGCAACAATTCGAGCTTACCCTCTAAATTTCGTTCTTAAATTAGGCCTGACAACACACTAACTCAGATATAATACTTCTGCGAGCAGATGTGTAAACAAAATTTCCGGGAAATGCATGAGTTTGCAGCAGAAGTGAATGTAGGCAGGGGATATTTTCGCGTATTGTTTTTAACCATTAATGTCCCTTCCGAGTGGAGAAGTGGGAACTTAGTTCTTCAGGGATCACTCTTCGACTTCTGAGACTTTAGCAGGGGAGAGAGGCTGTGGTGGCTCGTGCCAGTGGCCGGGGAGGCTCTCGTGTGGGCTCTGCAAAGGACGGGGGACTGGCCTTCGCGAGGTCCCCACTGCTGCCGGGATTTCTGCATCAAGCAGCCTAGCGATGTCCACGGAGGGCAGACCATATAACTGCAAACAAACGATGGCCCCAAACTCACATCAGGCATCCAGGAGGCATGGGCCCAACGTAGCGCCCATGAGGGCAGCAGAGATGGCCAAAGGGACACATTACCTGTACGAGGAGGCTTGTGTGCCACGCAGGTGTTCTCTGCCTCTGGTACCTACATGCCACCTCTCAGACCAACTACATGCAAACCACTGGAAAAGCTTTTACAAAAATATAGATTCCCAGGTCTCACCTCATGGGGAGTCTGAGCCTGTAGGTTAGGGGCCGGGCCTGTGAATCTGTGTTTTAAAAACTCCCCTGGACATTTTCCCAATAGTCTAGTGCGGGCACCGCTGTCTAAGTGTCACCCTGGGGCCCTTATAAAGAGAAGGTTAGGCGAGGGGGTGGGGAAGCGTGTTGCAGGAGTGTAGGCCAGTCCAACCCTTTGGGTAGAGCTGGACTCATAGCAGAGTGAGGCCACTGGCCCCTGTTCTTGCTCGCTTAGGAGAAATGAAACAGCACAGAGACGGCGGTATCTGAGGGAAGGACAAGGGGAGACGGAGCGGGGAGAGGGAGGGAAATGGCCGGAAAGCGTGTCGCGAGTCCCTCCGGTAATGAGAACGGTGAGGGTGGTACCCCACGCCGTCTTTGGATGGTCTCACCCACCTGGCCCTCAGAGGTACCGTTTTGTTCTCCAGGATTCTCAGAAATTAAAAAGTGCCAAATCATGAAAATATTCGATTTAGTCTACGGCCACGCTACCCTGAACAAGCCCGATCCCGTCTGATCTCGGAAGCTAAGCAGGGTCGGGCCTGGTTAGTACTTGGATGGGAGACCACCTAGGAAGACGAGAAAGATAAGGGATTGTAAACTGACAAGGTCCTTGCGATCTGTGAGGTCAACCCAGGGTTGCCTCGCCTGAAAATAATAATAATAATAATAAAATATTCTGTTTATGTTTTGGGAAGTACGAATTAATTCTGACCCTTAAATAGCATGTAAATTGTGTGCCTGTACACATGTCTGCACCTAAATCAACAAAATTAGAAAACGGGTATAATTACTGTATAATGCATTACAAAGAAAATGTCCTCTTTCAGTTACTGAACTAAATTCTAGACTATGTCTCAATAGTCTGTGTCTTAATTCTCTCTGTTCCTTTCAACTTGAACTTTTAAAGAGACCAAGAACTTACCGAAAGAAACTAGTACAAAGCCACAGTCACCTCAGATGAAAACTTCAGGTCCTGTGAGCACCAGCCTGCCTGCGTCTCTCTCAGAGCAATAGAAACTCAGAGTATTTTTCCATGTCCCCTGAGGGGACTAGTGAAGTTAATTCCTAGTTGATCCACTTGGGAATAACTCAAGCGATCAGACTGAGGCTGTTGGGCCCTCTGCTCAGCCTGTCGCTTGTCTCTCTCTCCCTGGTCACCACACTTATGAGGAAGCGGACCACACAGCCCTTTCAAAAAAACAATGCCTCACTTCCCCAGGCATGGTGACCCGCCACTTGAGAAATGTCACCTTCTTCCTGAGCCATGTTGTCATTTGTTTGCTTCTAATCGTTCATTAACCTCCCGGGGAACTCACAGAAGCCAGGACGTCACCTTCATTTGCCAAGGTGGTTTACTGGGTCCCCCTTTAATAAAATGACAACTCCAGGAAACAAATCATTTATATCAAATACAACCCCGTGGCTTCCTCTTACAGTAACGATTTCAGGCAGGTGCTATTAGGTAGCTCACTCACTGGGCAACGGAAAGCCGCCCCGGAATTAATGAGGAAAGAACTCGGATTCCGAATAATAGATTTTCTGAATAAATGGCTCTGAGTGAAAAACCAGGAGCCCAGCCTATAATCACGGCAGACGACAACAATACACAACGGCATATTAAACACAGTCTTCTGTTCCGTCTGTTCTCAGCCCACAAACTCTTGTGGAGCCAAAAGAACGTACTGTGTCTGCCGACAGGAGCCTTCCACGTGGGTCACTTTCCTAGTGTTTCAGGCAAACTGAATGGATTCTGAAGCTCTCGGCCCAACTTAGAAGACGCCTTAGTTTCCCCCCGAGGCTGGCCTCTCCTTACAAGGAGCACCTTTGCCCGCAGCCCGGTCGGTCCCTTGCCTTCCATCTGGTCCACCTGCATCCGGCCTGCCTCCCCTCTGGGAGGGACTCTGTCCTCACAGCCGCCTGAGTGACTTTTCCGAAACCAGGTCTCGGCGCGTCACAGCCCTGCTTCGCAACCTCCGTCCGTTCGTTCTGTTCTCATCTTAGCCCATCACACAGAACGCTTCATGACCAGCCCCCGCCCCCGCCCCGTCTTCCCAGCTTCACCTGCAGAAATGCGCCCCGAAGGCCGCCACGTCCCAGTTCTTAGCATTTCTGAATGTTCTGCGCTCTTTCATAGCACCCGGACGTTTCTCCCGCTAGACCGCCCGCTCTATCCCAATTTTTAGCTTTTAAAATTCGCCTTGAACTCCAGCCCTCGCCGACCCCCTCTTACCGCCAGGCCTGGGCCGAGACAGGTGCCGTTTCTCCACGCGTCCCGGGGCGAAGCTCAGTCACGGAACGTAACACAGGACTCTCAGAGTTGGTGCACAGTCCTTCCCTCCAACTGCCCTGACATCTCCTAGAGAGGGAGACTGTGCAGTCCCGGACCTTGTATTTCCCATGCTGGGCATTTGGTAGGCACTTTATACATGTTTGAGGAAGGAACGAACACGCGTAGAATAAACTGAATCATGCTTAAATCACTGAAAGAACCCAATGACGTGAGTTGTGCCAATTCTAACAGCCACGCTTCCAGTCCCCAGCTCTGGGCAGTCACATTTGAAAAGTCTAGTTCTGTAATCTGAAATTCAGTCAGTGAAGACTTGTCCCGGATCGAGTCCGTGTCCCTCCAGCGCGTGATGTCATCGTGACCTCTTCATCCTCCTACTCTTTAGTAAATTTCTGATAAAAACAGCCGTTGCAGGAGGGTAGGATGCATCCCCGCGGCAAGAGACCGCCGTTGGCATGACCCGCGTGGTGACTCACGTCACCTTCAGGCATCGGCGCCCCCCGGAGGTTCCCCCGACTCCGCCCTGGGTCTGGCTTCTCAGCGTTGTGGTCACTTGGCATTAATCATGCTGTGCTTCATCGGGGACTAAATCAGGTCAGAGTTTCTAACAACCTACTCGTCAGGCTCGCTTAACTCAAAATCAAGTCTGTTCGGGCACTAATGGGTTCTACTCAGTCTGGCACTTTGAGCATTTAAAACTTGAGAATTTTTCATCGAGGAACACTCTGCATTTTTTTTTTTTCTAAGCCTCATCCCTTATAGTAAACGTCACAGGCTGCTTCCCTGGTTGAAATATTTCAGCCTTGGGGATTACGCCGCTATGAAGGGAGTTTCTGCGTATTAGCTTCCTATGATGCCATTAGTTTCCTGTGGTGCCATAATAGGTGGCCACCGACTTAGTGGCTTAAAACAATCCACGCTTATTATCTTACAGTTCTGTAGGTCAGAAGTCTGGCATGGGTCTCACGGGGCTAACATCAAAGAGGCGGCAGGGCTGCATCTCGCCTCGAGATGCCAGGCGAGAATCTGTGCCCTGGCCGTCCCCCCCTGTAGCGGCCGCCCACGATCCGTGGTCCGTGCCCCCTCCCTCCATCTTCAAAGCCAGCAAGGGCTGGCAGAGTCCTTCTCACATCGCATCACTCTGGCCAGCGATGCGATGTGAGAAGGACTCTGCCTCCCTCTTCCCCTTTCAAGGATGCTTGTGATTACATCGTCCCATCTGGTTAATCCAGAATAATCTCTCCGTGTTAAAGTCAGCCTATTAGCAACCTTAATTCCATCTGCTACCTGAATCCCCTTTGCCACGTAAGGTGACACATCCACAGGTTCCAGTGACTAAGACATGGACGTCTCTGGGGACCGTTTTCCTTGCCTGCCACACTCGTGTGGCTCCGGACCTCTGGAAGGTGTCCTCTGCATAACCTCGTGGGTGCAATCTGGACTTCTCACCAATAGCATTGGTGTCACCTGAAAGCTCGTTAGACGTGCAGACTCACAGGCCCCACCCTAGACCTTTGAAATCAAAATTGACATTTATTTCCCAGGGATCAGGCATATGCACAGTGAGGCTGAGAAGCACCAGCCAGAGGTCCCCCAAGGGGCGGACGAGAACACTTGGACTTGGTGTTGGACAGACGGTGGTCTTATCTGGAACCATGTCTATAGTAAGGGGGAGATCTTGTTATAAAATGTGGATTCCTGGCCCCCCATCCTAGGGGACTTGAATTCAGCAGATCTAAGGTGGGGCTTGGAAATCAACGGACATGAAAACCTGAGCTCGCACAGGAGGAAGCAGCCACCATCACGGCCCTGCAGTCACGTAGGCGGGACTCTACCTAAACCGCAGGGAATGAGTATCAGACGTGGCTCTTCCGCTTGTAAGTTATAGGAACCAACCTGGGCTGACTTACACAAGAGAGGAAACGTGTGTGGGACCCATGGGTGGCTTACGGAACACAGGGCAACAGGTCCGTGTTGGCAAGGGACTGGCCCCAGGGATGAGATGCTTTCAAAAACCCAGCAGTGCCTCTGTCCATCTTCATTTCTACTCTCTCCATCCAATGCCATCTTCTCTCTGGGTTTTCATGTATGCAGCGAGCAGAAAATGGACTCTGCACAACTCCCAAAGGCGCCTTGTCCCTGGACTCTGCAGACAGACCAGCCTGTTTTCATCCCAATTTTAAATTCCCAGGACAGAGACTCTAATGGACCCAGGTCAGGTCTGCTGTGCCCACCAGGTTCAGGATCTTGGAGTCATAGGACCTGCGTCTTTGTGGGGATGCATGGAGGGAGGGAGAGCCCCAGAGGAAAGTCGTTGCAAGTTTGATGGACGTCCAAAAGAATCTACTAGGAGCTGGTATCGATCCTACATTTGTATTTTTAAAATTGCTTAGTAACCAAAAAAGAGAAAAGGAAGACCTTGCGACTTTGTCTGTGAAAACATTTAAAGATATTGCTAATTGATACTTAGACTCAATCTCATTGAGACATCAGTTCTAGTCAAGCTCTCAAGTGGTTGCCTCCCCTGCTTGCTTGGAATGGCAGGATCGGAGCTCCTTCGGAGGGGACGCTGTTTCTAAGTGAGCTCCCTTCCTCAAGTGGTTCAGGGGCTCCTACATCCTTTTTTTTTCTCTCCTAAGAAGACGTTTTCTCGGAGTGACTGCCCAGTCGGCTTCTGTTGCGATTATTTTTTATGAATGTGTCCGCGAGTTCTTCCAAAGTGGAGGTCCCGTCTCGCTCCTGCACGTGTAGTGCCTGCGAGAGTGGCCAGCTCAGAGCACGTGTTTGCTGACTTTAGATGTGAATGAGAATCACCACCCCTCAAAAGTGTTGTAATAATATCATGCTCAGTGAGACATCAACATGTACCAGGGGACAGTGCCAGGGGAGAGCCCCAAAATTCAGGTTTGCTGGGCCCTTCTGAGACAAGCGCCCGTGATCACCTGTCTGGGGGTCGAAGCGAAGGGAAAGGGCATCTCAGAGATCCTGGCTGTGTGAGAAGCAGGCACAGGAATTAGGGCTGGAGGCCCCACAACTCACACGTTACATTTTCCTCCAGGCTTTCCTCCTTCCCTTAGGGAGAAAAAAAGACCCCTTCCTCTCCCTAAAGACATAACATCCCGTCTGTGTGTCAGTCTGCTCGAATCCCCACTCCAGGATGTGCTGGAGTCATGGGAACCAGGAGTGTTCCTTCTCAGAGGCGCCAGCTGGCTGCTGTCATCGGGTCCTCATAGGGAGAGGGGGTATAGAGACCCTTTATGAATGTTTATTTTAATTGCATTTTAAAAAAACCCTTAGACTCGTAATCCATCATTCCGCTGTGAAATCAATATGACAGGGCTCAAATATCTTTATCATGACAGTGTTTTATTCTAAAAATGTATTTTTTTTTTCCTTCTAAAAATGTGCGTTCTGACTTCTAAGATAATTAAAAAAAAAATAGCTTTGGCATGACAGTCGCCTGACATAAATGGAAGCACAGTTTAATGAAACGACATTTTGTGAATTTAAACTGAAGCAAATATTTGACATGCTTTATTTAAATTAATCTGCTGCACATGTTCTGCCGTCTCGACCGCAGGCGAGCTTTGCCGTGGAGCACGTTCACGGCACTCTGAGACTCGCCGGTGAAGAAGCAGAAGCTGAGGGTCCCACGGGCCCACCCGCCTCTCTGGTTCCACCGGCGGTAAAAATTGGCTGGATTTGAGCAGGAAGCTATTTAACAGAACCACTAAGTACATCTACTCTTGCAAAGCGAGAGGCAGATACTCAGCTCCACGTTGGTGGAAGTCGCTTTTAGTAATCCTAAACCAGTCCTCATGTGCATCTCATCTATATTTGAATCTGAGCAATTTGTGTGTGTGTGCGTTGTAAATACCATCCCTTTTTAAACTTTCTAGAAAAATGATCTGCCAGTTCTAGGATGCTGATACTTTCTCTTCAGGAGGGAAACTGCAGAGCAGAGATGCTCATTACATTGCCATCTGGCCCTTTAAGAAGAAGTGTGCCAGCCGCTGGATCTATAGCGTAAACTTGGTTTGGAATGACTGAATCATAATGGGTTTGATTGGGAATTCCAGATACTAATTCAATTTCTTCTTTTTGCAACTTCCTGGGGTGATAATCTGTAGATCTGATGTAAGAGCTTCCCAACAGTTTATAGCTACAGAAACTATTTGACTCCGATTACCTTTTGCTTTGCATGACCGCTCACCTGGCATAGTGACCTCCGTGCTGGAAGCGGGGTCTGAAATGATAATGACGGTGCTGACGACCGCCGAGACCGGATCGTGGTCATTACGGGATAGGCGTTGTGAGCTGGTCACGGGTCCTGATCCAAAAATAATACATAACGTTCGCACACGCAGTTGGTCACTGGTGGTGCTGTTTTTGCTTTTGGGTGAAGGTATTCATGACTCTAAGAGTCAAGTGCACTTTGAAGATGAGGATATAATTTATAGACAAAATCAAGAACCTGGATGTGGCGGGGGTATATAAAGACATTTAAAAAAGCGATTTCACACACACACACACACACACACACACATTAAAAAACAGAGATAATTGCCTCAGCGAGTAATGGCACCTGACTTTCCAATAGGAAACAAGAAAAATTCTCCCAAGTTAATGTAATAAACAGTCTTTGAACATGTCTATTTGTAAGGTGCAGTCTGTAATCTACTTCGGGGGACAGGACCGACGCATGGCATTGCAAAGCTGTGTGTCGCGTGTTCTCATGCTCACTCAGGCGGTCTCTGCGGGGCCAGAAGGAGGAGACCCGAGGGACGAGTTTGGAGCACACACCTGTCTGTCTGCATCATCTATTGCAGATAACAGAGTACCCCAGCTCTAGTGACTCTGAACACTAATCATTTATTCTCTCACGGCATCTGAGGAACAGGAGTCTGGAAGCAGTTTAGCTGCTCAGTTCGGGCTCAGGGTCCCTTGTGAGGCCGCGTCCGAGCTGTCAGCGGCAGCTGCGGTCGTCCCAAAGCACAGTGGGGGAGGGCGTGCGTCCCCGCATGCCCACGTGGTTGCTGGACGTTCTCGGCTCCTCACTACGCGGGGTCGGCGGGGGATAAATTGGAGAGGGTACTCGCATTAGTCAGCCGGGGCTGCCAGAACGAGGTATCACGGACCAGGTGGCTGAAACAACGAAGATTAATTTTCTCACTGTTCTGGAAGTTCAAGATCAAGATGTCAGTATCTTGCTTCCTTCTGGGGGCTGTGAGGGAAGGGTCTGTCGCGGGCCTCACCCCCTGGCTTACGGGGGGCCATCTTCTCCCTTTGCCTCTTTGCGTGGTTTTCCTTCTGTGTGCATCTGTCCTAATCTCTTCCCAGAGGAGGCCAGTCGCGTTGGGTTAGGGACCACTCCTGCGACCTCATTTATTTATCACCTCTTTACAGACCTTATCTCCCAATAGAGTTGCATTCTGAAGTGCCGAGAGGTCAGGCTTCAACCTTTGAACTCCTTGGGGGACAAAGTTGGGCTCACACAACACTGACCCAGCTTCTCTGAAGCTCAGAAAACTTTCCTGGCAAACCTTTCCCGTTCTGAGGGGCAGGGCCCCATTGCCTGGCATGGGAGCAGCGCAGTTCACTTGCCCTGGTGTGGGGAGTGGAGGTGGGGGGCGGGAGGGACTGATCCCGGAGGGCCTGGGGTGTCAGCTGTCAGGGCAGGATGTGCATTCCAGACACTGAGACGTCCTGGAGACCAGCAGCCCAGGTCGGAGCCAGTGCTCAAACTCCAGTGAGGGGTGAGTGACAACTGGGTCACGGCAGAGGGAGGCGAGCAGCTTGGACAATGTATCGGAGGCTGCCAGGCGATCCGGGTTGGTGGCAGCTACGCAAAGTGTTAATTCCAGTCAGCTTTTCTCACCGCTGACCTGCCTCCTCCGCTTGGGTGGACGAGTTAGCCACCTTCTTGAAGCGTTAGCGTCTACATCTATAAAACTGCTGTGAACAGTACCTCCCTTGTAGAAGTGTAAGGGATACAGAGATAAAGCACACAACATGCCCGGCGTCTGGCCTCTGAAAGGCGGCCATGCCTTCCACACTGGCTGAATGGAAAGTGACAGCTATCGCCACAATACTATGGAGTTTTAAAGACACCAGCCGAACCACCCAACCCAAGGGAGACTCGTCATCCTGGGGGATGAAATTCCCTTCAGTGACCTCGAGGGCAGGTGGAGCCAGTGCGAATGTTGGAGGAGTCCCTGGAGTCAGCCCTCAGGCCCCCCACAGCAGCTGCCACTGGGCAAGCTCTGGGGGACCAGAGCCTTGTTAACAGGTAACCTGCCATCCCACCCCGAAGGGCGTTCGCGGGCACAGTTTTGCCTGGTTGCGATGCTCGGTACGTTTTTCAGCACGCGGCAGACCGAAAATTTCTAACCGCTCCTTCTCGCTCTGCCTCCTCATCGCCTCCCTCCTCCCTGGATCTGTTACAGTGATTTCATTCCCCTTAATTTACTCTCTGTAAATTGCTCAGCTCGAGGACCGTTGCTCCACGGCCCGCTGCAGGCGGCATCGTGAGGCTTCGACCCTCTCGGAGCTCAGCACGCGGGCTCCTTCTGCAGGGAGGGATGCAGGGGACCCGCCCGTCCCCGGCCCATGGCGCCGAGTGAAACACCTAATCACGCTGCTTCTCGTTCACACTGGGATTTATGGCCTCCAGAACACAGCCGGCCCCGTCGGCTCATTCACATCAACACTCAGAAGACATAACACCTTTCATCGGTACGGTTTTCCCCATGTAACAGCACTCCCATCGACTTTACCTAATTTATAGATAATATATGATAATACGGTGCTCTAAAAATATACTGATTCCTTCCATATGAATAGCGCTATTACGATCCATTACCCAAGAAGAGCACAGGCCAGCCTGCTCCCTACACGCGGGGGGCCGAGGCGTCAGCTTCGTCCTTGCTTGGGATCCATCTTTAGCTCTTGTCCTGTTGGAACGCAGACTTCCAGATGCCTCTCGAGCTGGACCTTCCCTTCTTAGCGAGCCCCCATTCCTCCGCCATGGGCCCAGCACCTCTGTCCAGGGCCCTGGCCTCCCAGCCACCCTGAGCAGTGCCGCCGAGCCTGTCCGTGGGACCCCGCACCCGGTCTGCACGGTGGCAGCGAGGCACCCTGCTTGCTCTAGCTCTCCCACGTGGCCGCCCCGGGAGCTGGAGCGGATGGGCGTCTGCTGGCTGCACGTATTTCAAGACTCTGTGACTGGCCCTTAAGCCGTGGTCTAATATTTGGGAAATAATTGTAGAATTCCTCAGAAAAACTTAGAGTATATCCTTGAATTGTCTAGTAGGTCCCACCCATCCTGCATCCTACAGTCTTGGTATCTTTAAAGAGCACATAGAATTATGTCCCCCAAACCCATCTTTTATCCCCGCCGCCCTCAAACTCGCCAATCTCTGCCAGCACTTGTTTCCGCTCGTCTTTTTGGTAGTAGTCATGCTAACAGGTGTGAGGGGGCAGCGCACCGTGGCTTAGACTTGCCTTTCTCTGATGATTAGTGATGTTGAGCGCCTGTCTTGCTAGCTATTATTCACCGCTTTCGATTGGTTTTCCTGACAGACTCTGAGCCAGACAGGTGCATGCAGAAGATTCATTGTGGAGAACGGAGGGGTGGGGGGAGATAGATTGGTAAGGAGGCAAGGAAGGCAGGGCTGAGCAGAGGGAGGAGGTGACTCACACCGAGGCCTCAGTCAACCCTACCGAGAGCTCTGGAGCTGAGAGGACCCAACGAGAGCCAGGGACCAGGCCTTTGGACCCCCGCAAAGGACTGCAAAAGCAAGCCTTGGATGGGGAAATTCTTGCCCCGGGCAACGCTCAGTGAGGGGCACAGCTGTGAGCCTTCGGCAGCCACTGTCCCCAGCATGCGTCTGCCCTGGAGGAGGTTGGGACAGAGGCGCCCCCAGCCCTCACATTGTGCCAGCAGCTCCCAAACTCGGCTGCACCAAGGGCGGGGAGGCCAGAGGCCACCTCGGAACCCTCTGTAACACGCCGGAACGCAAGCCCATTGCCGCTCTGCCTGGCCCGGCTTTTCCTACTTGCCCATCAGGACTGGAAACTTCGCCAAGACCTCATTGAGGCAGAGGCACAACTGCCCCGAGGGGAAAGTCGGGCCGAGGGGCTGCGGGCCTTCCACTTCACGCCTCCTCCATCCGACCCCTGCGAACAGGACGAGTCCCGTCCGCGCCACGGTCCTCATCGGCCTTTCCCAGGGCGTGCTGCGTCCCCGCCCTGCTGCCTCTCCGCGCGGGACCCCCCTTCCTAATTCATTTTCAGCGCTGAAGCTGATCTCAGAGGCAGCATCTGGTTCTTCCTTAAAAACAAAGCTCTGGCTGAGTCGGGCAGGGAAGCTCAGAAGTCGAAAGCACACTTGTCCCCAAGGTCACCCAGCGACAGCGCAGCCTTGGTCCTTCCCTGCCACCTCCTCCCGCATCCTCTGTTGTCGACACACAGCGTCTAGTCACCTGGGCCCATCGCAGGGTCCCGGGTTCTGGAGTCTGCAGCTAGGTCAGAGCCGCTGGGCTTCGGAGGCGCCCTCGAGCCCTCATCCACTCAGAAATTCCATGTCCAGACAAGGAGAACGGGGGCAGAGGAGAATGCGCCTGGCGAGGCCGGAGCCCCACCGTTCTGCTTTCCCTCTGGCGGATGTGGAGCCCGCCAGCAACTCCCTCGGCCCAACGTGTGATATCCGGAAACCCAAGTGACCAATGTGTCACGGAAGCTGAACCACCCCCAAAACCCTACAGGAAGTATCGACTCGTTCACGACTCCGGGTGACGAGCAGGCAGCCTTTGAGCTCCCCCGGGGCTGTTGTTCTGACTTGGCTCTTGTCCCCAGGGTGGTTCGCGTCTCAGTAAGGTTGAGACTACCAGGGAACGACCCCCGTCACCCCACGGGGGGCCGCAGAGGCACGTGGCAAGTCGTTCGTGCCGTCGAAACTCTCCCCGGAGGGTAGGAAAGGCTCGCGGTACATGCACGGTGACCGCAACCGTAGGTGGCGTCTTTTCTGGCGTGCTTGCGCTTCCCACTGTTCTCTTGTGTCACACCGTCGTTTGTGTTTGTCAAACATGTTCGATCTTCGTTCTGAAAATGTGTTCACAGGAGCTATATAGCAGATCGGCTGAAAGGGGCGGGGGGAGAAGGAGGTGGGCCGAGAAGACAGGTGGGCTTCCTGCGAGGAGAAGCCACCAAAAATGTCAGCGCTTCCGTCAAGCCGAGCCCACGTCTCTATCTCCCCGTTCCACAAAAACTCTGAGGGCACACTGACCAGGACACTGAAGGTATATGACGGCTGTAAGCGGGGGACACTTGGATTAACCGATTATGGGAAGTAATTTGCTTGGCTAGCTCATTTCTCCCCAGGGGAGACTAACAATAAAGAAAGACCCTCAGAGTATAGGGCACAGGGACACGAATGAAGCCTGCCACACCTGCTGGGACCGGGGCACTGGGCTCCCCAAAGGGAGATGGGCAGGGGCAGCAAATATATAACACACCCAGGTCTGAACCTCAGCCTGGGGCACAGAGGAAGCAAAGGTGACAGGCCAAGGATCAGGGCCGATGTAGGCCAGCACTCTGTCGTCCCTGCCTTTGACAAGTGTAGCTCTTAGAGCTACGCCGGATCCATGTTAAACACTAAAAAATGTCCGTTATTGTTACTGTAATCATTATTATCACTCATGAAACATGCTTTCCTTTGTTATTTTTAATTGGAGGGGAAAACAATGCCATTCCAAATTTCTACTCTGAAGAAACATTTTCCTGCCTCTTCAGGAAAGGAAAAAAAGCAATAGAGAAACAGACAAGAAAAAAAAAAAACCCATGGTAACTAAACATGTGATTGGAGAGATCCTGCACGATTTCAGCTTCGAAGGAGCCCGGGTCCAAGGCAGGTGCCCAGGGGAATGTCGGCCTTCACAGATTTCGCTTCTGGTTTAAGGTTCCTCCATCACCGTTGCCTTTATTTTTAATTATGATCAAACGACCTCGTTACATAAAGTGTGGCCCAGATATGAGCAGCAGACGGTCGAGCAGAGTTTAAAGCTATAATCAAGGGCACCCTACAACCACGTCCTCATGGCACGTGCTATTGATAGATGATGGCGTCGATAGTTGCGTGGGCTGCGTGGCACCCGGCCACACCACGCAGGCAGTCCGCTGCAGTTACCACTCGGAGGACGACTTCCTGTCGTCGCCCCGGCCTCCCTGCCAGCTCTCCAGTGGTTTCTCTGACGTCACTTCCCTTCTCCGCTCGGATTCAGGTAGGGCATGGAGTGTCCCTGCCTTGAGAAAAACACAAGAATTGAAGGACAAAGGGCATAACCTAAGCTGGGGTGACACGAGGTGCTGAAACAGACTCCCCCGCAGCAGAAGCCTGCTTCGCACTCTCATAGCAGCCCCGGGCCGGGGTGGCCCCCACTGGCCCACGGTCTTCCTCCTCGTGGTGACTAAGAGTCTCTGGCTCCTCCATCCAGGACTCCACCATCCCTCAGCCTGGAGTTGGTTCTCTGTACCCAGGAGGAAAGATGCGCTCACATTCCCTCCTGGGCCCGGAAGTGACACGCATCCCTCGAGCTCATGTCCCAGCAGCGTGAACTCGCTGGGACGCAAGGCAGGTGGGGCCTGGAGCCTGCAGCACAAGCAGCCACCCTCACATGCATAGCACAGAAGGGGTGGCCCCGGTTTGGGGCGCATCATCAGCCATCTCTGCTGCGAGGCATTTGGCAAGACCCCAGCAGGACCCCAGTTTACGCTCTAGTGATTACTACCTCGTACAAGCATTGGGGGGGGAGCTCCCCCGGGACCTACTAATGTGACTGATGAGGGGCGAGGGCGGAGAACACACACGAGCCGCAGGGAGCCCCAGGGAGCATGCGTCTTACTGAGGTGGAGCCTGCTTCCTCCACGAGGCCCCCCTGCAGCCACGGCCCCAGGCACCAGGATCCAGGCTCCCAACCTCCGAGAGACACAAATACCTACTGGAGTGGCCTTCGCAGCAAAACCTTGTTAAACGGATAATGGTTTATCCAAAGGAAGCAACTGTCCCCAGCCAACCGGATACCTTGTCATGCTCCAGTGAAACTATCCGGTGATCTGAACTAGTTAACTCAAAATCCATTCTTCCTGGTCCCTCGCCTTTCAAACCGATGACATTTGCTGAAGTCCACATTGAGAGAGAGGGTGACAGGGCGGGCGGAGGAGCACACGATCCCTGGGAGCTAGTGCCTTCTGCTCCCACGGGCCGAAGACCGAGGAGAGGCGCAGGGAAGGGCGGGGGTGGCGTGCGCCTACTGCAAAGTTAGATTTTAAGTAGTATTTTTTCCTCCGAAGGACTCTTGAAAGGAACCAAGAAGGCAAAGAAAAGTACCTAGGCAGCTGTGTAGCCAGGGGCAGAGTTAAGTTCGGAGAGGGAGGCAGCGGAGGAGGGAGAGGCGTCCCCTGGTGCGCTCCGTTCTGTTGGTTCTGTTGGCGTCGCTCCAGGAAGACCCCCGTTCTGGGCAGGAGGGACTTGAAGGCCAGGAGCGATGACAGGCAGCAGAGCTTGCGGCTCCGCCGTTCGCCAGCCGGACAACTGCGCCTCGGTTTCCTCATCTGTTGATGTCAGGCAGTTATAAGGGTTAAATGTGTTAATATTTGCAAAACATTTAGAGCGGCACCTAGCACACAGCTGGCCGTATACAGGTGTGCGTACAATTAAAAGGCTGGATTAAAACCCCCCGTTCCCCCTTTCAATACTGGGGGACCTTGAGCCAGTTCCTTCAAACTCCAAGCCTCAGTTTCTCGTTCTCAAATGGATGCTCATTTCATGGCCTCCCAGAACACTCACAGGTGGCGAGACGAGCCGAGACTGGCTGCGGAGGTGCCTGGCACAGAACCCGCAGCTAATAAATGCTAAGCGCCACCTCGAGCTGAATGTTTAAAGTATTCCCAGGCCCCAGCAAGACGGAAAGCGGGAGCCGTCGGGAGACAGTGCCAGGCAAGCTCCTGCGCACGGCGGCCCGAGTCCCCACGAGGACGGTGTGCCAGCTCCCGCTTTAATTTTTACTCATTTCCCAGAACGAGCCGCCGTGTGTGTGCGGAGCTCCCATCCAGGTTATTAGAGAGACATACGGAGCCCAACCACACAGGTCGGCAGGGCGAGAAAACGAGGAGACGTAGGAGAAACCCTGGAGAAAGGAACCTAAACGAGGGAGACGGATGTGGCTCCGGCAGCCGTCAGTGGCACCTACGCTGGAGTGTTCAATAGCACAGAGACCCGGGATCCGCGAGAATCAGGCACTCAAAACATAAGCGCGACGAGCCTTTCTATTTTAGTAACAGGAAAACGTACGAGAACACGAAATTCTCTATATAGACAAATAGTGCAAAGACCTCCAGGAGTTAATTCCGAAATGCCTCGAGGAGGGCGGATGTTAAGACACCGGCCCGCAGGAATCGGCCAGCATCCCTGCCCCCACCCCGGAAGGATAATCCAGTCTTTCTGTGGCACAGTGACGGGATCTGGGGAGTGACACAAGGCAATACTCAGGGACCGTAGCAAGACTTCTTAATTCTGCAATTCTTCCTGAATGACTTTAAAAAAAAAAAAGTAGAGTTCGAGTATGTGAGGATTAATGTGACTGCCTGACGCAGGTCCTGGGTTGGCCTAACTGGCCCCTGTGATGTCATGATTATCACACGGTCTCGATACACGACTTCGGACAGCCAGTGTGTGCCGGTCACGGAGTGTGTCATGGGGATGGTGGCAGGCCGGAGAATTCCCCGTGCTTGGTCCTGAATCTCGTGTTGGGGAAGGAGAGAGACAGAGAGAAAGGGGGAGGAAGGAGGGAGAGAGAGGAGGAGAGGAGGAGAAAGACTTGGTAAGGCGGAGAGTTTCAGGGCATCCGCGAGTTTGTTCGCCTTTGCTCTAGCAACCTCCGGCAGCCTGGGGCTCTTCCTCCGCTGGAGGAGGCAGATAACGGGCCTGGGTCCTCCGTGGATGTCAGGGACTAGGTGGTTGTGTCCTCCCAAATTCATGTGTTGAAGCCCTAACCCCCAATGGGACACTGTCTGGAGATGGGGCCTTCGGGAAATGATGAGGGTTAGATGGAGTCATGACAATAATGTCTCAAGGTGAGATCGGTCCCCCTTCTAAGAAGAGGAAGAGACGCCAGAGATGATATCTTTCCGCCTGGCCTGGCCCAGTGTGGGTCACTGAGCAGGAGCTGCATAAATGGTCATTGAATAAATGAATGAGCGTGTACAAGGATGAAGAAGAAGAAGTGAATGCATGTTGCTATGGAGTGGATGCTGAGGACAGTGTGTGACCTGATCGGAGTTGGGTCCAGGAGGAGCTTGCCCCTAGGGTCGGGCTGGTTTTCAACTCCTCTCAAGTGTGAGGGACTAGATTCGCCACAGGCCAGAGCCTCCTGATGCTGAAATGTTTTAGACACTGAGAACAGCGTCCTCCTCCCTCCAATACCCTATCCGTAGGAAGAAGCCAGATTTCCTGTGTCTGATCCCACCGAGGCTTTGTCCAGATCCTATTAGGATTCCTAGGTTTCAGCGGCAAAGCTGGAGCAGACACATGGCATGTAATCCTTGACAACAGAGAGCGAATGGATCACCAGCAGGTGTTCAAAGAGCCATAGGACTTTTTAGCATTCAGTACGTAACTGGACATATAAGTTCAGAGATGATCAAGAGGCCGCCAGGAGCCCAGGGTCACAAACCTGCTTGGCCGTCAGGTCTGCCTGGGCCCGGCAGCCAGCAGGCACCCTGAGACCCTGAGTAAGCCATCCTCCCCGGCAGACAGGCCGTCTCTAGCCAGAAAGCTCCGCCGTGCCTCCCCCCATGAAGCAAATGCAAAATCAATGCTTCCCCACTCAGCCAACCTTTGCTGGCCAGCGGACTGCCGTTACGGCGACACCGTCTCCCCCGGGCACTGGGAATCGGCTCCCACCCCAGATTAGCATTCAGGCAGAGGCCCTGGTGATGAATATTTTAATATAATGTTTACTGTTTACCCACATGAATGGAAAGAACTTACATCTGCCAGAGCCACCTGTGCCCATGGAACTGCAGCCCAAACAGCCGAATCCCCAGAGAGCCCAGCTGTGTGGGGGAGCCAGGGGTGCAGGGGCAGAGCGAGGCCCGTAGGAACTGGGGAGGGTGGGCGCAGACCCAGACGTGGGAAGGGGTGGAGAAATAGGGAGAGCAGGTGATGACAAAACCGAGGTTAGCAGCGGGCCTTTGAGAAGAAAGTCGGGGGGAGCCCCTCGGGGACAGAGTTCTGACTCCGGCACACGGGGCAGGTTTCAGAGGAGTGGGTGGCGTGGGCGGCTACTTCAAGTCGGAGCAGCTATTTGTGGCCACGCAGCCGACGGGTTCCCTGGAGGCCAGTGAACGCCCTCACCTCCCGCCCAGGCCCTGGCTGCCGTGGCCTGGCTCGGTGGGGCCGCTACACCGGGTCCTCAAACCCAAGCACAGCTCCTCCCGTAGGGAAGGGGTGCTGAGACCCGACTGGGAGCCGGGGATGGAAAGCGTCAGTCACAGGCTCAGCTCCGACTACCTGAGGTTTGGGAAGGTTCCGGAAGGGGGCCTGGCAGAGCTGTCGCAGCTGGAAAGGCGGTCATCGCTTCTCCCATTACGGTTATAAAACGCGGGCAATGGCCTTGGCCTGGTGGGTGAGGGCAGAGCCATCTGCTCCCAGCGGGGCGTCCGCCAGAGAGGGCCCGGGCCCCTCTCGATGGCCTGAGTCGCGCAGGCTCAGCTCTTCTAGGCACCTGCCTGTTCTGCAAGCCTCTCTGCCAAAGATGGACGCTGCTTCTAAAACCGCCTTGGTTTTGTGTTACTCTGCCCCCTTTCTGTTCCCTCTCACCCAGCTCTCTTTCTTGGATTACACCTCAGATTCGGGCTGGCCTGCGACAGAATGTGGCTTTCGTACACGTCTGATTTCTACCCGGTCGATTGTTCCATGGTAGCCGTGCTCCCGGCCTCGCCAGCTGCCTGTGTTCAGGGGGACGTCGTCTTTCTACAGCTGTGCCCATGCATTCCTGTCCTTCGCAAGGCCAGCCCTGCACTTGTGCCTCGGTCCTGTCCCCACCTCCCAGAGCCATGCCTTGGAGGGATCTTTCTCTCCTGAGTCTCGCGGGACCCCATAGGGGTCATGTCTCTAGGCTGCATAGAATCCCAAGCCCCTTCCTTCCTTGGAGAGATTGCCAAGTGTTTGGGGAAGGAGGAGGGGACAGCGGTGGTGCATGAGGAAGAGGCACCTGCTTTCTCCTGGGTGCAGTAGGGAACTCTGTGCCGCCGAGGGAAGTGTGCCAAGTCCACTGTCTCTCTCCCCTTCCCTTTTTCGTCCTCCTCTCTCAGCCTCTCTCGCTCTGCTGAGTGACCACCCGCCTGTCTCCTGCTCCTGCTACTTCCTGTGTCCGCTGCTGCTACTTCCTGCGTCCATTCCTGCTCCCCAGTGGCCGTCCACAACCTGGAATGAATAAAAGGCCTAATGATATTAATTGTACTTCTGGGAACCCATATCGTAGGAACAGATTTTGTTTTTAACTTTTTATTACAGAAAATATTTTTAAGCCACTAAAATAGGGAGAATGTACGAACGACTCGGCTATAAAAATCACCAACACTGTGCCTCTCTTGCTGTCTCTATAACCCTCCCTCCCAATACCCCCCATGCCCACATGGGATTTTTTTTTTTTTTTGAGGAAATTCATTTTAACCATAAATCTTCATGGGAGACGCTGACCAGAGCGCTAACCCTCCAGACTGTCTCAAGCCCCAGAAAACAGCTCCAACCTTGGAGGATGGAAATTCACTGACATCTCATTGTTTCATTATCTTGCCCAAACTGCCCTTCTCAGAAAACCTCTGTAGGAAACAGATCAGTGCCCCGGCTGATGGACAACTTCATCATAGGCCTTAGGCAATTTCTTCTCTTCGTTCCCAGGAGAAATCATTTTGTAAGCAAGTCGGCCTATCAGGAAACATACCTACTTGCCAGATGTGTGCAGCTGTGGATGAGCAACTGCCGATCCATCTGCAGAACCACCCAAACGAGGCAGGCAGGCACCGATCGTCAGACGGCGCCTGTGAACGACGGTGCATGCAATATTCAGAAGCAGCAGACGGAACAAACGGGGGCTTTCTCCAGAGAGAAAAACCGAGAAATAAATGCCACGCTCACCCCCCACCTCCCAGACTGGATGAACTCTGTCTGTTCATTGAGCAGGAAAACAAATGTGTCACAGAGAGGCCTGAATTTGGGCCTCTCATCTGATTGCCATCAATGGCCCTTGGCCCCAAATGAGTGTCTTGCCTTTAGGCCACTTTTAAATAATTTATAGAACCAACTACCAAAAAGTTTATAGTTTAAGAGTCTGGGCCTAGAAATTTAGACAGAATCACATCGACGCTTATGCTATGACAGGAAGTACAATATTTAAACTCAGGAGGTCTGGGTGCACATGCTACCTTGTGTGACCCAAGGCGATTTCTTTACTGCTCTGAGATCCTGTTCCTCAGCTGTGAAAAGGTGCGATTCATCACGGTTTAGCCTCCCTCGCCGGTAAGTAGGTAAGGAAGCCAGGAGGAGAAATGCTAGAAGGATGTTGTGCAAAGGATAGGTAATAAATTAAGATTTGTTTATAAGAAATCCATGTATTGTGGATTGAAAATGTATAATCCCTTTGGCTGACATTAGAGAAAAAGTGTGTGTGTATATATATATATATATATATATATATATATATAATTTCAACTTTTTGAAAAACACAAGTGATGATAGATATAAAGTTCTTAGAAAAACGTCAGAGTCTGAGTTGTGAGTGTTGTTAAAAATTGAACATAGTTAATCACGAAGGTCGCTCAGCCCAGCATCAGCAGCTTCTTGCGCATGTCACGACTTCGTATAATTAACAAGTGCCCCCCGGGATTCTGTGCAGCTGGGTCTTCAGGGCGACGGGGAGAGGGTGGCGGGGGTGAGGAGGGTGTACAGTCTCCCCAGGAAGCCACCAGCTTCACTGCGATCTTAGCCCCCTACAAACACCGACATGCGGTGTGGTTGGCTCAGCAACCGTGGTTTCCGTGGGAGCTGGAAAAAGCACGTTCTTTGCACAAACCCTGACGGGGACTGTAGAAGCCCTTAGCTTTTCCCCAGCAAGGACGGCAGCTGTGGCCCCATCGAACCTCCATCTGCGGGGGTGGCGTGGTCATCCTTCGTGTGGGGCGGCAGAGTCCCCGAGGACCACGTGAATTACTCGGAAGCAGAGCTGGTCTCGAGAGAAAGACAGCAGGTGGGATTGGGGCTGTTTCTGCTCCATCCTGGGTGACCTTGGACTGTTTGGCTTTCCTGGGTTGGCTCTGCTGGCTCAGGTCCTCCGTGGGGATGATCACGCACTTCCTTCCACCCCCAGAATGTTGACGGGGCTCTAAAGCGTATATGAAGATGCCGGCAGATACGGTAGTGGGGCCGCCCGCTACGACACTTTCGCCATGACTTCGGGTGGGTTTCATTCGCTTCCCATCGGGGAGACTTGAATTCACCCGCAGGTCCAAACCCCATGAACTCTGAACGTTCCTCGGACCTCAGGACTCCCGTTTCTTTACCCCAATTTTTCCATCTTTTTTGGCCTTTTCTCAAAGTGCAGGCAGTTTTCCTTTCCACATGCCCCCGATCCTTACCCCA
Organism: Pteropus medius; assembly: GCF_902729225.1. NCBI lineage: Eukaryota > Metazoa > Chordata > Mammalia > Chiroptera > Pteropodidae > Pteropus > Pteropus medius. The sequence continues at coordinate 10,849,711 of NW_024349225.1, forward strand.
TCTACCCTTTGGGGGACCACCACAACGTTCCCTTCTCATCCCCTGTTCCTCATGTAATGCGCCAGCTTTTCATAGTGGCAGAGGATTCTGGGAGTTCCATCTTCTTGCCTTTCCTTGAATGACACGTGTGCTGGCCCTCGCTAGAGCTTCCGTGGCGGCTGGGGATCAATAATCAGTGCCCTGATCCAGGTGACTTTCTTGGACAGAGATGCCTGGGAAGCATTTGAAACTGTCCCATTTTCCACCAAAGAATATGTGGGGCCTCTGAGGACTCTGTGCCTGGCTCCCCCTAAATCAATTTCCCAGCCTGGCAGAGAAACAGGCCAGGGTCATATTGAATCTATTCCCCTCCATTGCCCCTCACTGCATTCCCAAATCACACCTGGCTTCTAGCGCTTTCTTCCTCAGCGGTGATGCTTTTAAGAAATTTAATTTCATTCCCTACCCTTCTCTCCCCACCCATAAAAACAAACAAAACAAACAAACAAACAAACAAACAAAACAGTTCTGGGAATTTTCAAATTCTGACATTATACGAAAACTTCCTTGTCCTACAGATGCTGCTTCTCGGTGCCTACGCCGTCTCCCGGCGCCATTCATAGTGGCGCGTTGCATGTTCCAGTGGCTTATAGATCTCTCGTTTGCTGGCCGCTTCCTACAACAGCCAAGAAGTTCAGCCTCTTAAAAATCAATCGGGCGCTCTGCCTTCCTCCCCCCACACTTCACGGTTTGCATAGAATGGCAGTCTGTGCACTGAAGTCTCCTGAAGGAATTATTAACTCTTATTTTTGGAACCACCCCCAGGCCTGCTCAGTGTCCTCACCCCAGGCCCACACAGGCGCCTGCGCAGCCATCCACACTCTCAGCTCCGCCCTCCCCATGAGAAGCGTTTCTGGAAATTTGGGTGGGAAACTCAAAATCTCCAGTACCATCACATGTTAAGATTTCACACTGATCTTTCTGGATTCAGAACTGCCTTGGGGAGGGAATGGTTGGCAGGACAAGAGTCACAAAGAACCACGGCGTCTCCCACAGTAGCCGTGTACACGGAGGGGATGGGAAAAGCAGCCCCAGAAGGAAGGTGGTCGGTTCCCCAAAGCAAGGGATGCTGGGAAGATCTTCAAACAGGTGTGCCTTAGACCTTGGGCGGGTTATTCACCCTGTTAAACCTGGATACCTCATCTATAGGATGGTGATGATAATGTATTCCTCATTGGGGGGACAAAATAAGAAATTATATGTAAAATGCTTGGTGTGGTACCTGGCACATTGTAAATACCCAATAAATGTTCGCCGAGGCTGAGCCAATGCAAGCCACTGCGCCTGCCCAATTTTATTCCTCACTAATCAACATTATGAAACAAAAGCTCTTGGCACACGAGGTTCTCGAAGCCGGTTCTTTCTCCACTTTTGGGAATGTGGGAAAGAGCGAAAGGGAGAGATGTGATGTCCCCAGAAGAATCTGCTCTAGGATCATGACGGATCCAGCAGATGTGACGGGAAAGCTGGGAGCAGGGGTCTTTAGACGTGTCATGTCTGAGTTCACACCCACCATGGGTTTCATGGCAGTCCAGAGGTCTGAGGGCTCTGAGGCTGGGTGTGCGTTCTCCATTTCTGACTGCCCTTCCTCCTGGTCAGCTCCATGGTCTCCTTGGTGTACAGCCCAGCCTGCTGGAAGCTGCTGACAGGGATGAGGCCAGGAAGAACCGGAGGCTTTGGCTATGGAGGAAATAAAATGGAGTCCTTGCTACTTCCATCACAGTTCTTGAAGTTTGGGAAACTCCCAGTGCTGTCAAGACCTCTCATGCCTGCTCCTCAGACCCGGCGAGTCCAGCATTCCAGAATGTTTTTTGTTTGGCAGCTTGGGGCTGAAGGAGGAAATCAGGCTCTTGGATCCCTGAATGCCAAATGCATCAGTCTGATTTATTCAGACAGGTTTTCATCTGGGTATTTTCTATACTATCAAACTCAGTATCCTTCAGTGAAGACATTTGTCTTAGCTGAATAAAATCTCTTAATGGTTTAATAAAAAGCATTTAACTCGGTTTTTCTAGTTTTATGAGTGCCTTGAGGTTCTTTAGGAGAGCAAACATCTTTGCTGGGATCATTGAGAGAAACATAATTATTTTTCTGCCTTCTGATATATTATTTTCTGGAAGGAACAGTTCCAGATGCTCATCATATGCTCAAAAATTCTCTGAAGCTTCATCAAAGGACAGGGTATTCTCAAAGACGAGCTAAGTGCCATCCCTTCTACCTTCCACAGGTGACCCGCCGGCCCTTTCAAAGATATCCTCTACTTCTTTATTCCCTTCTTTGCTGAAATGACATTCATGCCATTATCATCACCAATTTGTTCTGTTCAGAATAAGCGAGGAAAAAAAGAGTCGGCAGGTCACTTAGAACCAAGCGCCAGAAGCAAAAGGCAAGCGGGAAATTAGGTTAGTAGGGATTTCACGAGGACACAAACAACCGGGGAAGGGAAAGAGGGTTGGATGGAAAGAAAGAGGAGAGTCAGAGAGAGAGGGAGGAAGGAGAGGAGAGGAGGAGGAGGAAAGGAGGAAAGCTCAAGAGGAGTGATATCTAGTTCAAAGATGCGATACAAGGAGGCCACCCGTCCGGGGAAGGGGGGGGGGGGGAAAGAGAAGAGGAGAAAGGTTTAGGGAGGAAGGAGTTAAACGGAAGAGCCAAGGTAAAGCGAAGTAGGGGACACAGCACGTGAGCACGTGAACAACGCACGGTCCGCGGGAAAGCGACGCATTCAGGGTCGTAGAAGGTTGGAAGGAAGATTTCATAATCAGAAGGATCATGGGGGTGGTCTTCGCTTTACCGATCAAGTAAATAAAAGCTCAGAAAGGTTAAGCGGCCTTTTGTCCAGCCAGCCATGCATTCGTTCACTCATTCATTGAGCGAATTGAACGTCTAGTTGTCGGGCGCCTTTTACTCCAGCATCCTGATAACGCATCTCTCAGCTGAGTCCGTCAGGAAGCTCTTCCATGCTCGCTAATTGCTTCAGGATGAAATCCAAACTCCGAGCCCCCAGGCCCTCCCTCCTCCTCCAGCTGGCCCGTGTTCACCCTCTGTCCATCTTTCCATCATGTTCTAGCCACATCGAAGTAGTCGAAGGTGCAAGATTGGGGCTCTGTTCTTTTACAAGTACAGTCGCCTTTGCTGGGACATGTTCCCTGCATCCCACCCCATCCTTACAGAACCCTTGATGTACACTCTGAACTTATCCCAAGACACAGTCCAGGTGCCACCTCCCCTTCGAGCGCCCTCTCCCTGGACCCGCCCACCCTGAGCCAGTGTGATCAGGTGTCCCCTCCTCCAGGCTCCCATGGCATCTGCCACAGCCGTTATCACACCCATGAATTCGTCACCTCATGACTCATCCCTGCCTCCCAGTAGACTGTGGGTCCTGTGAAGGCAGGCCCGGTGGCCTGGTCATTCACCTGGCAAAGCTCTGTGTTTACACTGTGTTTCATTAATGCTTGGGAGCTGACCTAGAGTGAGTGGAGGCACAGGCGCTTTCTAATCCAGTTTGAGGGGTCAACCTCTCCTTCCACAGGAGATGAGACACGTTTTGATCTGCAAAACCGAACTGCAGGCTCACCCCCACCCCACACGTGAGAGGCCATGGGGTGAGGTCTCTGTCTGGTGAGGTCTGAGCAGCTCTCCAGGCCGTAGCAGTACTCAGATCTGGCCCAGGGACAGTGGCAGGGTGAATTTCCGCTCTCTTGGTGCTGGCTCCGCATTTCACAGAAACTTCGAGAAGAATCAGTGAGCTTGGCTCCTGTCATCGATCATGAAGGCAGCAGAGGATCTTACCTTCTTCATTTACTGCATTGTTCCCAGCCAGTTAGTTCATTCACATGTTCAGCTGCTAAGTGCTAAATGCTAAGCCAGGTGTTCACCTTCGTGGCGAGTCCTCTTGGTCGACATGTATTTTGTCATGCTTGAGGTACGGAGTGTTACTGTTCTTTGCTGAGCAAACTTTCATCTTTCGCATTTTCCTCATTAGCCTAGGTAGCATATAAGCTTATGGTTCATGCAATTCATTTCATCTTTTTAAATTTAATAAGACACAAGTCGGATGGTCATTAAGGGTCTCCTGTTGTGCGTGAAGAACTGAAAATAAACACGGATAAAATTAACTCTGGTTCATTATGTTCAGCAAGAAAAGTTTTATTCTTTCCAGTCATCATAGTAAGAGCCACAAAGACGAAGGCAGAGAAGAGCCTGTTCTATCTCCTTCGCTGCCCCATGTGCCTGTCATGCGCACGGCACAGCATTTAAATAGTGCGTCTGGTTAGTCTGGTCATCCGGGCAGCTGCCCGAACCATCACAGCGCCGCTGGGGAGTGTGAAGACACTTGGGACAGGGGTGTGGTGGGGAGGCCCCAGGGCACTAGGGAGGCCTGACGGAGGAGGCAAACCCCCAGACTCTAGTCCCGTGGTTCTGTTACGGGGGAATGCCAACCAGAGCAGGCATTGCCCCCAGGACAGTGCTTTGTGGGCGAAAGAGGATGCTTGTTCCTAAAGAAAAGTTCTGGGTCCATCTGGATTCCCAGATTCCTGTCCGCATTACCAGGGTGAAGGTTTGAACTGAGGGATCATCGGAATTCCGCCGTCTGATAGTGCTCTAATCAGAAAGATACACCGAAAAGCAGAGACCGACGTTCAGCCAATGGTTGGTCCACCATCCTCTTCCCCAGAGCCACCCACAGGTGCCAAGTCCAATGGGGTGTCTCATGTGAACAACCAGCAGCATGGGCATCCTAGGGCGGGGCCGCGGTCCTGCCTTCTCCCCAGGCAGCAGACAGAACGATTCCTTGTCTGTGCCTGAAACCCCCCACGAAGGGCTTAGTGAGAGAAGGGGGCACCTTGAAATTCATCTCTGAGTCTTATCCCCAGAATCAACCTTCAGGAGAATGAAATTTCCCATGTCCAGTCTCTCTCTTCAATAACAATATTGGCACAGATGTTGGAAAGTGTTAACAGTGGCCTCTACTGCCCAGACATGGTATTGCCACACTCTTACATCTTGTCCAGGTATTTTCAAATGTATTCATTTGTTCACTCATTCAGTCGTTTCTCATTAAACATTTATTGGACATTTACTGTGTGTCAAGCTAGTAAGATAATGCGATTCAGAAGGTGCAAGTGTGAATGCTCCATTCCTCCCTAACCTCAGATTTTCTCTCTCACTGGTCCAGACATAAAGTCTGAGATTTGCAACTTCTCTCCTCGATGTTGGGGCATAGTCGTCCACGGTGGCAGTGCACAGACTCTTCATTTTAAGATGACGTATTCCTCTTTGGTGGTCATCGACACTTCAGCAGAAATTACTTCATTCTATTAGAAAGCATCCTTAGGATGAATACATACAGAACCATGGAAGAGCGGATTCACAGAAGGATAAGAAGTAATCCAGGATATGCCTTTAGAAGGGGTAGTACGATGAGACCCAAAGGGTTAGAGAAACAGAACTGAGAACATCAGGCACCTGCAGAAAAAAGGTCAGAGAAAAGGCAGTAAAAATAACTAGTGGCTTTGGGGGACGTGTTCTGAGTTCAAATCTGGCCTCTTATTGACGAGCATGTAGTTTCAGGTGAGCTTTTAGCCTCTCTAAACCTCGCTCCACATTGCTCACACGGCACAGTGGGTGTTACATAATGCCACGTAATGTTCTTAGCGCGGTGCTAAGCGTAGTGTCCACGCTGAGCAAGTACGAGCCGACAAGATGACAGGGGAGGGGACAGAGGCTGCAGAGGCTGCAGGGACAAACTGCTGCTCGGAGCTGGGCTAAGCCCAGCCCTTCCTCCTGCCTGTCACATTCTCTGGGCCACAGTTGTTGGCGCTGCTCTCTCAACGTTACAGCCTCGGGGCACGTCCAAGCTCCTGACCTTGCGGGTGGAGAATGGGGCCAAGGAGCATCCACAGACCTGTAGGGGGAGCCCTGGAGTCACTGTCAGTCCTGGGCTGCTGTGAGGTGGCTGGGGGAGCCTTCTCGGAGACCACACCAGAATTTAGCACACGTGGCAGACCGGTCCCCGTGGCCACTCCTGGCCTCTCCTCCCTCTGCTCCTACGTCTACTTGGCTAGCGTCCCCACCTGTCCCTGTTCCTTCTGAGAAACGTGAAGACAGCAGCTACTTCCTAAGGGTTTAAAATGTCTTAGCATTTACCTAGAATCTCACTAGAATCCTATTCCTGGAGATTTGGAGTAGATTTGTTGATGGTTATGCAGCTTCCAAAATTAGCATGCCTTGTTAGTTTGGCTCAAAAGTAACTGGAAAATGTAGCTACTCATAGCAGCTGGGAGGGTTCTCAAAGAAACCGACCAGCCACAAAGCTTATCAGAAGGATGCTATGAGATCCTTAGAACTCCGCATCTCAGATTGGGGCTGAGAGCTCGGCGAGTCAGTAATCAGTGAGTAGCCAAGCTGTGCTGTCATTTTAGCTCAGTATCGAGAATGGTACGTGGGACTAATCTGAATGCCAAGCTCAGGAATTCCGGCTGCCAGGTTCAGCCAGGAACCCAAGCGCAGCGGGAGCTGGTGGGTCCATGGAGAGAAATCAGGGGGCTGAGTTCGAGGTTCCAGGTCGCCGGAATTAGAATTCCTAGGGAGAGAGGAAAACAAACATCACACACGTAGGGGGTCCCCATGTGAGCAGCCTGATCGCCTGACACAGCCGGGGTCAAAGCTCCACTTGGAGTACTGACTTGGGGACACTCTCGGGGGGTGGCCCCAGAAGACAGCTTCTGAAAATGGCCCAATCCAGTGCTAGGAAAATAATCGCCCCGAATTCTTCAAGGAAACCGAAGAGTCATTCCATCAGTGGAGGGAGTGTCCTTCCTATAGCGAAGAGGCCCGTCAGGCAGCCACTTGGGGAATCAGAGTCAGCGTGGGGTGAAATCTTGCCAGTGGTTGAGGACAAATTGTCTAGAGTTTGAATCCCAGCTCTACCTTGTGGGTTATCTTGAACAAACACCTTAATTTTGTCACCTGTCAAATGGGGATAATAGTGTGTCAGGCTAATGAAATAATGTGCATAAAGGGCTTGGCACAAGATATATACTCAAAGGACGCAGGCTCACACAACCCATATGTCCCAGGACTCACTGGCCTGGAACCCTAATCTCGAGTCCTATTTCCTTTTAACGTCTGCATTTGAACAGTAGGAGCGCCAGTGGCCCAGTTGTTCATGGTCATAGCGTAATTTAGCAAGAGGATGCTGGTAGCTTTAACGCAGTTCCTGGAGAAGCAAGCCAGGTCCTACCGTGGGGACGCAGCCATGTAAACGTGTACCACCAAGGTCCCTTGATGTCCTTTGCCACAGTAGTGGGGAATTTTGACCTGGCTGTTGATCTCCTTCCATCCTTTCTCAAGTCATCCAACCTGGTGGTCGCTTGAAGGAAAACGCAGATAGTCACGTTTTTTTAAAAAAAATGGAGAGCGCATAGGGATTCCCAAAGGATGGAACTGATTTACGGACACAAAGAGGAACGCCAGGTCGAATCTCTCTACCCGAGATTCACCAGAAAGGCAACTGCGTGTTTTCAAAGTGCGTGAAGCACGCGGGGGCCGCAGAGGGTCAGACCGCTGACGGTGTTTGCAGTAGACCCCGTTCCCGCTCTCTGTCACTCTCCGCTCTTTCCAAATGCGCACAGCCGAGTCCTGCCCGCTGTTCGCTCTTTCTCCTGTTCCGCTCGTACTAACGTCGCTCCATGTGGACGACGTGTGCACACACATCGAAAGTTGGTGCAAGTTTTCTCACTTGAAACTGTGTAGGGCTATGTATAAATTAAACGGGGACTTTCCAATTATCCACTCTAAAGAGAGTTGCCAACGAAGTGAAAATTCCAAGGGAGCAATTACACGTAACCCCAAATGGTTGCTTTTTAATGTGAGGATGAAATATGCAGCCCTCTATTTACAGCACATTTAATTTCTCTATTATGCCTTGCGATCGTTAACACTCAAGCGAATTTGCATTCTTCGTGCACCCAGCAAGTAACGGGGACCGGCAACCAGCCACCCAGAAGCATGCTGGGAGGCAGAGGAAGCCAGCTGGAGATCAAGCACTTGCTCTGCAAAGACCCACCTTTAAATGCTGTATCTCACCAACGAAGATGATTAAGGCTGGGGGACTTTGCAGGAGGAGGCAGAGACACACTCAGAGACCAGGGAACTGATAACTAACTTCTAAAGGTTCTTTCCAACCCCGCGTTTGCATAAGAATGACTCTGTGCGCCTCAATGAACACATCCCTCACCTAATTCTCCTCCAGATTCTTCCCTCTCTTTCCTCAGATCCTCTAAGGCCTCACTGGCCCCCCCTGATTCCCAAGCCAGCAGCACCTTTCCGGGTCTTGTGTTCGTATGATTCCAGCGTGTGGGGCTGTCTATTTCCATTCTCTGATGCTCTCCACGGGGCAGGGAGCTGAGTCCCTGTGCAGAGGCAGAACGCTGTGTATGTCCAGCATTTTAGAAGCAAGAAAAACAGACACGACATTGGTAATGTCTGAGATAAGCAGTTGACACAGACATCCACAGGCAGATGGCATCGCCACGCGAGGTAAAAGCCCAGCTCCCCGCGTGGGGTTATAGGAAGCGAGCTCTTCGAAGAGATAAATGTTACAACCCAGAAAATTTCATCAACCAAAGTATTCTAAGCAGGCTCCTCAGAGTATGTGTGGAACATATGAAAGCGGCCTATCTCTTCTTATGCCGGAGCTAGACAAGGAAATGTTATTAGTAGGATGACATATGTGAGCTTCGCTGTGAATAAATATACAGTGTCTATATATATATATATGTAATATGCATAATAATAACACCTCAAGACTATATGGCGCTTTTCTTCCCAGGAACTAAAAATGATCCATGGTTATTACTATCTCATCTATTCTCCCAGATTTTTTTTCCCACTTACATTTTGCTACTGTATTAACAAAATATAGAAACATTTAAGAGCCATCTTTTTGGCATTTCTTCCCCCATGCGGTCCTACTTTTCTGTTAGGGGAAAGGATTGTGATCCTCTCAGAGGGTCCTGCAGTTTATTCACAGGCCCAGGTAGCAGAGGCCTGCCTGCCAGGTGCTCTTAGGGGTCTCTAAAGACCAGCAGTCCTGATTTGCTCCCCCAGCCCCCATCCTGAGCTTCCGTGAAGTTCGAATTCCTCGAAAGGTCACCATTTGGGGTTTGAGTAGTATGTCGGGTAATATGTCTCTATTACTTTACAGAGGAGGGGTCACGCATAGCCCTTATTGCCTGCTAATGCTTTTGCAAAAGTCAGTTAGCAGATAAATAAATCCACTTTGCAACAAGCCTGGAAGGGACTTTTGAGTAGAGACCAGTAGCTATCTTTTTTTTTTTTTAATTTTTTGGTAACTTTGGTTAACAAAATCCAGTAAGTTTCAGGTGTACGATTTAACAGTAAGGCAGATATATATTGCTTGGTGTGCTCCCCTCCCGTAGTTAGATTTCTTTCCGTCACCATATCTTTGACCCCTTTACCCTGTCTACATCTCATGCCTCCCCTCTCCCCTCTGGTAACCACTGTTGTCCACGTCCATGAGAGACCAGTGGCTTTTTGATGAGAAAGCGTGACTTTGGGAGGCCGGAGGGAGTGTGGAATGTGGATCCTTTCAGAGGCCTTCGAGGAGGGGAGGAATCGCAGGCAGTCATCTCGGGAGGTGACAAAGCAGCACGAGGACATTGGGGACTGCAGATGGGGTGCTCGGAGGAGGGAGATGTCAAGGTGGGGACGTGGCGTGAGGGGGACACAGCAGCTCTTCCCGGAAGCAGTGTTCTGAGGTAGAAAAGTGCTCTGCCGTCCGCCGTCTCCGCCCTCCTCCCGCCAGTCTCGTAAGTCAGATGTGTCACAATCGTGTAAGCCGGTGCTCAGACTGTGGTTGCCCCGGGACCCCCGCCCCCTACACGCTCTCCTGCTCCAGACTCCGGGAGACCGTCAGAGGGTCACAAGGACTCTTGCCTGTTGTCCCCAACGCCCAAAGATGGAGTGGAGCGGGAGCAGGACAGCGGGCTACTGAGCACAGGCGTGTGGATGCATGTGTGGCCCTTGGGCTGACGAGCAGAGGGACATCTTGGTTCTCCCACTTGGGCCGGGCGTGGTCTTCCTGTCCAGCTGCACTGCCGCCACAGGGCTCCTCACCTCGTCACCCTTGATGTCCTCCTTTGGCTACAGAGCCAGCTTGCTCCTTAAACTGTAATCTCATTATAGGACTGTTCAAGTTTGGAGGGGCAGCTGGATTCTCTGGGGGAAAAAAAAATGCCAGCTTTAGCTCTTAGATAATTTCGAATTATTTCTTGAACTCTTCTTCTTAAATCTATTTCTTGATAGTAAGTTGGATAGGAACAAGTTTTCTTTTCTTTCCAGGGTAAGAAGTGGATGATTCGGGAGCTCTGAATTCTATTTGGACAGTAACAGGGCGCGTCCTGAGGTAGGGCACCTGGGCTGAAGAAGAGGAACGTGAATTTCCCAGATTAAAAAGAGAAGGAAAATTGAATTTCCAGGCACAGAGTACACACAGGGCCAAGCACGTGCAAAGGCACAGTGGCATCGACCCAGAACGGCATATTCCTAGAACTGGGAGCATTCTGTATTTGTACAGCATACACCCTGGGTAATAAGAAACAAAGCCAGAGACATATCCTAAGGATCAGTTTCTAAAAGACCCTTCTGGTGCCCAAGAACTTGATTTTGTCCCTCTCAGCCCCGAAATCTAGCGCATCGACAACATTTAGCATGTCGTTTCCTGCCATCCCTTAACCATCTCACCAACGCCCGACCCCTCCTCCCCAGGCCCTCAGGTAATGGGGATAATAAGCAGAAACATGCCATGAGTTTTAAAATTTTACTTCCCCAGAATGAGGGGAGAAGATGCAAGGAAGATGTCCCTGGAACGCGGAAGGAGGGGACAGTCCAGCTGAGAGTCAGTGAGAACCCGGAGGGACGTGGCGCCGGGGAACAGGGGGGAGGGGAGGGAAGAGGACGCTGAGGCGGACGACAGACCTGGTGGCCTGGGCGCTGAAGAACTCGCTTTCCCGGGGGCGTCTCGTGTTACTGCACCGGTCACTTCCTCACGCCGAGCCGAGCCACTCACTCACTCACTCACTCACTCACTCACTCACTCACTCACTCATTCACTCACTCACTCACTCACTCACTCACTCACTCACAAGCGCAGTCCGCGTGCCAGACTCTGAGCGCGTGACAAATCGTCACTAATGGAACCCTCGCGGCAGCCCATGACATAGGAACCACTGTTTCTCCTCCTTCACCGGTGGAAAACAGGCACGGAGAGGACCCGTCGCCGGCACGTGGTGGGGCCGGGTTCTGGTGTCTGTGCTTCTGACACCCATCCTGTGACGCCCTTCAGTTTTCCCAGTGCCATTCAACCAACTAGAAGTGAGCACTACCCGCCTACCCGTCTCCGAAAACCGGACCCACTGCTCGTCCCCTCCGGCCGCGGGAACGAGCGTCTCCCTTCGTAGCCGTGGCGGCGTTTCAGGCCACTGCTCCCAAACACCCCCATTCTCTAGTTTTCACGAGAGTCGGATGTTCCCGTTGACCTCACTCCAGGGGCTGTGTGGCCTCAGGCTGCCCTCTCGTGCCCTTGGGTCACCAAAGAATGAGCTCGTAGCCCTCCGCTCCCATCTCAGGCCTTGCTGTGTCTTGCGTTTGCTTGCTGGGGGACCCCGTAACAAGATGCCACAGAGTGGGGGGCTCAGGCAACAGGACGTTCATTCCTCATGCACTGGAGGCTGGAAGTCTGAGATCGAGGTGCCGGTGGGGTGGGTTCCTCCGAGACCTCTGTCCTCAGTCTGCAGGTGGCTGCCTCTCGCTACCTCCTCATGTGGTCTTTCCTCTGTGCGCACGTGCTCCCGGCACCGCTCAGTGTGTCCTAATCTCCTTATAAGGACACCAGCTGGATTGGATTAGGGCCCTCCATAATAGCCTCGTTTTAACTTAATCACTTCTTTGAACATCTCGCTGAATACGGTCACGTTCTGAAGTAGGGGGGGTTAGGACTTGAATTTGAACGTCGGAGACACACAGTTCAGCCCATCACAGGACTCGTCTTCCCATCGTCTCTACCTCCCTGGCCTGTAGCTCCACTTTCTTTGCAAAGACATCATATTAGGAAAATAGAGAGAATTAAATCAAAATGTACGTACCAGTCACGTGGCTCTTTCCAGAACTGTGGGATTTTTGTGCGTGTGGCTTCTGAAATGACATCCCACTGCCTCCCTCCTGGCTTGTGCTGTGACAGCTCAAGGGGAGGCAATATGATAAAAGCACCCAGGCTGGCCATGAGTCTTCTCATTCTAATGCGCTTCATTAAAACCAGCATTTTTATTACAAAGACCTGCCAAAGGGAATATTAGACAGAAATGCATGTTAAGCTGCCATTGATCTTTCCAGGTAGATTGTACATGAAAGAGTGTCCTTTCTCGCTCTGTTCGCCGCTCACACATAAAAGAAAAGCAGGAACAAACGTGAAGAGGCTCAGCCTTATCCCTCCAGCCTCGGCCTTATCCCTCGGGCGTCTCCATGGCTACCCAGTGGGGCCGAGTGGCCAGAATCAGGCCGGGGGTAGGAGCCTCCAAATCTCGTTTCCGAAGCTCTGTAGACACCTATCCCTTGGCCACCTTCCCATCCCCCGCCTGGCCTTCCCCCACAACTGGGAGGTCAAGGCCAGGTTTCCAGGTTGCTCTTTCCAGCCTGAAGCTTCCGTTCCCCAGAAGAGGGTCCGAGTCATTCTGTTTCTTAGAAATAGCAGTTCCGCTGCAAGAATGTACCGGCTAATGTGACTCCCATGGTGACATGAGGGGGTGGTGTTAATTCGAGATGAGGGCCGGGGCGTCTCTGAGGGGCTGCCGGTGATCAGCACGTGTGTGTTACCGCTTGTTTGTGTTACCGTATCGACAAGGACAGAAACCAGGCGTTTCACGAAAAGGAGGGAAATTCGTTTGGCCGCTGGGAAAAAGTGAAGCAAAGAAATCACGCGTCTGGGGCTCCGTCGAGCCTGAGGTGGAGTCCGGGCGTGTCTGCAGACAGTCAGACAGTCGGACAGTCCCCGTCTACGAAACTACAACTGTTCAAGAGGAGCGAGGAGGGCTGATCCCACCAGAAAACTAACGTCTGCCAGGGCCACCTCCTATGCAACAGTCACCGCTCCCATCACGACTGTGTTCCCCACCTCAGATGTGATAAGGAAGGATGATTCAAACCCATGCTCAGGCCCTTCGGTCCGCACGCCCCATCTTAACTCGTGCCTCAGCATGAGCTGCCAGAGCCACAGGCCCTCCCCATCTGTATGGCTGCGGGATGGGCCCCGCGGTGCTGGTTTGGAGGGGCAGAGAACAGGCCTGACTCATCGTCAGAGGAGCCAATGGTGATAAATGTTAGAGAACCCAGGACTCAGAAGGACCCGGATGGCCAGACACCCCCTTCCTTGAAGGTAGCCATTCCTTCTCTACTTCAGGGCTTCCCCAATCATTGCAAGTCAACATACAACGCGAACGATCAATATTGCAACCAATACGTACCAACGTGCTCATGGGTCCTCCAGGGACCCCAATAAAGAGTTTCATCAGCTGTGAAGCAACAAGTTCAGAGACGGGAAGGGAGGGACATAGTGAATTTATTCCTCAGACCGAGGTGTTAACTTCAGCCTTGTCACGACAAGGCAGTTCTGTTTGACTAACTGCAGTGTGCGCATTGCTCGTCTCCCGCCTGTCTAGCCCGGACGTGTCGGGTAGGAGCAGGGAGCGTCCTGTTCTCGACCGTGCAGACTGGCTTCTTCCTGCCGCCCGCAGTGGTCCACCCAGCCCCGCACCGTCCCGCCGAAATCACTGGCGTTTCTCGTGCATCGGTTACTTCTCTTTCTACATTTTATCTGACTTTCTGCAGCGTTTGGTAGCACTGACCTTTTATTTAATTATTTGGCAAATGTTCATTGGGTTCCCACCTGGTTCCCAGCCCTGTGCCAAGTTCTCAGCCAATGGTGAGGCAGGACTCAGCCGCTGAACTCGGGGGTCCAGAGGCGGATGGGGAAGCAAGTGAATGCACAGGCAGGAAGCACATGGCTGCGCCCTGTGTCAGAGGGAGGCCAGAGGGCCGAGGGAATCTAGAGGAGGCACGTTTCTTCTCTCCGACTTCCAGGACGTTACTCTAGGTTGCTTTGCTTTTGAGTCCTCTGTCACTGTGAGTCTGCTCTTTCTACTGTCCTCTGCCGGCCCTTTGCATGCCGGCGTGCCCCCTGCTCCATGCCCTGTCTTCCTTTTATTTCACTCTGTGCATTTTCTTTAAATGCTCTAATCCATTCCCAAGGATTCAGCTATCACGTTTACACGGGTGACTCTTAAATCTGAACCTCGGTGAAGTCTCACGCAAACTCCACGGGGCAAGGATGATTGCCCCGTCCGTGTACGGTTGAGGGAATTCAGGCTCAGAGAGCGTCAGTAACTTGCCCGGATGTGATAAGGAAGGATGATTCCAACCCATGTCTACACCTCCATTCCCTTGCCCATCCCACCACGTCGTGCGATAGCAAGCCCTCACACCCTCAGGCGGTCTCCAGGAAGGAAGGTGGCCCAGTGTCTCCAGGACCAAGACCCTCTGCCCACTACGGCTGTCCCTGCTGATCTGCACACCTCCAGCTCCGCACGTCTGTGGGCATGGAGCTGAGCAAGCTTTCCCGGCTGCCATAACGCATTGCAAACTTCTATCTAATATGCCGTCCCCTCCCTCCCTGAGGGCACGTTCACGTTAGAACTTTAAAGGCGAGCTTCTCTCTGTGAAGCGGGCACGAATCCATTTTTCACTGGCGTTCGCATTATGGGAAATGCGGTGCTTTCTATATTAACGAGTAATTTTCTTTGCCCGATGCAGTTCGAAATTCAATAAGTGTCGTTTAAGCCCAATTTTCCCACTTGTAGGCCAGAGAGCAGCCTTGTGGGGGCGGGGAGGAAGTTCCCACACGTTTCCTCATCCGCCTTGCTCTCCCCCCTGCCGTCTCTGTAGATGTCAGTGTGCTCAGTGTGACCTAACAGTCGGCATGGCGGCGGCCGTCTCGAGCCCCAGGGGTCGAGGGGGCCCCGAGACTCACTGTGTTGGTTCATCTCCCACCTCCAAAACTCATGGCTGCCCCCCGATGCCTGTCGGTGAGCAAGCCCTGCAGGCACCCCCGCCCGCCCCCTCACCTTAGGAAGGCCATTCCTCTGACTTAAGCCCCGTCAGATTCTCCTGTCATCTTGCAGAATAAAAATGCTCTAGTAAGTCACCTAGATTTCGTGAACCAGGTCAACTTGTGGTTTGAACTTGGGTTTGAAGGGGAAAGGAAAAGGAAAGGGCAGAAGGCAAACTGATCCATCTACGCCATTCTTCCAAGGTTGACCCTTGGCGACAGTGACGGGGAGGGGGCAGGCAGAGCAAGAGGCTGCCTCTGCCCCTCGAGGGGAGAGAGGGCACGTTACCTTGGACAGACTATATTCACCCAGCCTGGGACACTTGGGAATATGGGTCCAGGTCTGCTCTCTGCATCAAATAATAATAATTCAATAAGATCTCAATTAAAACCAAGTCATAAATCATATTTAACGTTGCCCCGACGGGTCGAATCTAATATGCCAGGACTATTAATCACGTGCCAGGCCCCAGAATCCCAGCTTCCCTCTTATGAGGATTCAGGGGTTTGGACCTATGCCTCCTACCTCTGCCACCATTAGGTCAGACCCCAGAGAGCAGAGGCCAGGGAGATTTGGGACTGTGTCATGTCCCGAATGTGGAGCTTGGCAGGTTGCAGATATCGGGGAAGCTCAGGAGGGTTGGGGAGACCTGATTCCTAAACAGGCTGTTCGTCTGCTAGGTGTGGACCATGCGGATGGCAGTGGTGATGTACAGATGCAGCTTCAGGAGCTAGACATACGATCTGTCAGGCGAACGAGTTCTCCACAGACCAGACGATGCCTGGTGGGCATCAGAAGTCTGGGGGAAGACCTAGGGTTTCCTGACCTAAACAGATCAATGTTGGGGACCCCCCACGTGCAAGGGAGCTGGCACACAACATGGCCGGCCCTGGGAAACATGGCCGTGATGGAGTAGAGATTCAGGTTGGGACTTGGGCCCCTGGGAGGGCATAATCCAAGCCTGGAGAGACAGGGTTGCCTACGTATAGATCTCCCAGGAGACAGAGGGTATCAAGTGACCAGCTGGGAACTGACTTCCACATATCTAAAATGGGGGGAAGGGGAGAATCTTTCCTGTGGCCTCAGGGAGCTTGAGAGCCAAGGTGGTGTTCATAAGGAAAGCCAAGGCTAAAGAATACCAGAACGTGAGGTTTAAAGCCAGAGGCTGGCATTCGAGGCTTGGCTATGTGGCCCCAAGCCAGACACTTCAGCCCTCTGAGCCTCTGATTTCCCTTCTATAAAATAGGAGTCACCAATTATTTTGAGGATTACAGGACATAATAATGTCTACTGTGATGCCCACATGTCACCAGGAAGGTCTCGAACAATGGAAACACTATCGTTAGTGGGACGGTGGAAAGGCCACTTCTATACAGCAAATTCAAGAGACCAGTGGCAGAATCGAGGTCAAGGTTGCAGAGCCAGGGTTCAAGTTGGTAAAACCGGGTGGGATATGAAAGGTAAGGAGCAGCTGAGCCTGTCATAAGCCACCCTACATCACCTGGGGGCCCCACCAATGGTTATGTTAACCAATAGATCCGCTTACCCCATGGGGGTGGCGGGCCTTGAGAGACCAGGGGCAGGGTGGGTGTGGCAGATTGCCACACAGGTGTCTCGTTCAGGGGGCCAGTGCTAGCTCTAGAGGTCGGCCCGAGCCATGGGCGAGGCTGCCCCGGAGTGAGGACTCTTGGCTATTTCTTCACTCCTCCATCCCTCCCTCTTTCTTTTCTTCCTCCTTTCCTTCAATATATATTTCTGGATCCCTACCACAGGCCAGGAATTGGAGGCTTGACCCTGGGAACTGGGACAGAGCCAAATGGGTAGGGACTCAGAGACTGGCCAGCAGGCTGCACCCCCTCCAAGGAGTAAAGCAAGCAACTTTGTACTTTTGAAAGAGCTCCCTTTAAAAAATCACATAAAGGGACTTAGCCGATTTATGATTAATATCTTTTGAAATCTGCTTAAGCATTTGTCATCGGGCCTCATTTTATGCCACTTACCAGCATTTATTGAGCATTTACAATAAGCCAGGCACCAAACTAAAAAGTTTACAGGGATTAGTAATTTAACCCTCCAAATCTAGGCACTTTGGCAGTATTACTATCCCCATTTTATTGATTAAGAAACTGAGGCTAAAAGAAGCAAAGGAAGTTGCCCAGGGTCTTAACTAAGTAAGCGGTGGAGCTGGGATTTCAGTCAAGGCCAGCCGGGCTTTGAGCAGCTGTGTGTCAGAGAACCTCCATCTAAGGCCAGTGGGGTCCTGCTCATTCCTCCGGGTTGCTTAACTGCCACCTGACACACGGGCCTGGAACCCATTGATGTTTCTCCTATCGGTCTGTGAAAGCTCAGAAACAAATAACATAATCTGCTTCCTGGCTTTGCCCAGACTCCGCGCCCACTTCAGTAGGAGCAGGGCAGGATGGGTGCCCATTAAGGCCAACAGCCCTCTCCCTGCCAGGAGAGGCAAAGCTCTACGAAGCCCACTCCGCAGCAGCAGCCTGGCGGCTGGATTCCTCAGGCTCTGCATTTGAATAATTGTCTTCATTTCGGTGCCCTTTGCATGGTATTAGAACGGGAAAAAATTAAATCAAGTCAATTGATAGGGTAGGAGACCATGAAAAACAAATGTTATCCATTATAATGAGCATTTTCCGGCCACTGTTAAGATAACATGTCAGTGGAAGGTCTCGAAAGGCCTGTTTTTCTACTCCAGAAATTGACCTCAGCTTACACGAACCGTTGTTCACGTACGTCCTTTCTGATTCCAGCATTTTCTCAGCCCCGTGCTTGGGAATGGTCCAGTGTACAACCCAGAAGCTCCCCAGGTGCCTGAGCTCCTGTGGCCCAGGTACCGTCACACCTGAGCCGTGCGCCTCTCCTGGCAGGTCCAGTCCTTCTCATGGCTCCTCCCCGGCTCCCACTTCCTTCGGCCAGCTCCTCGTCTTCCTTGGAGCCGGCTGTGTCTTCTAGCTCAGGACCACCTGCAGGCTCTACCACGATGGGCTTCTTTCTTCTTCTTCAGGAGCATTCACATTTCACTCCATATTTAATTCTGGATGGTGGATTTCTGAAGCCCTGTGGCTCCAGGACAAAGGTTAACCCGCGTCTGTTTAACCCGGTGGGCAAAATGCATTTGCTCCTCATGCAGAAACGCTGAGTTCAGTGCAACTGGGCTTTGTCTTATTATCAAATAATTCTTCTCCTTGATTATTCCCCTTTGAGTTCGAGGCTTTCTATCAAGTTTTGAGGAGGAGATTTGCAACTTAGATTTTGCGAGGGAAGTGATTAGTCACGTGAGGATCAAGGGACCAATGATTCAGAATTAACGAGGCTATGCGATAATTGCGCATTCTTTTGACAGCACACCGGTGCTTCTGATTCAAGAATCCTAAGACAAGTCAGAGCAGAGAAGAAAAGAGCATCGCTCCTCAGCAGCCCTCTGCTTTCTGTATTCTTGATTATGTTACCAACTCACTGGAAATCATATATTCCGCGAGGATCTACCCAACAGCCATCTCTCATTTCTTCTTTGTAGCAGAGTCCTAATTTGGTTTGAGTATCCGATGGCAATCAGTTTAGGAGGAGGCTGAGTGCCACTTCAGTCCCCGGTGGGAAGGGCGGAATCTCGATCAGTCTAAACCGATGATGGTGACTCTCTTCTCCCTTGTAATAAATGTTCATGAAAACGGGCACAGGCACAATTATGGCCAATGAGCTGTGAGGCAGCTTTAGGGAACGATCTCACTTTCAAAAAGGGATGTAAGGAAGGGAAAGTCCCTCTTGCCCCACTTTTAAACTTTGGACATTGCTGAATAAGGAGGTGGTAACTGGCGCTGTGGCAGCTATTTTGGAATTAAGAGGAGTGTAGCCTGAGAACAAAAGCCAACGTCACGAGGATGTCAGTGCAGGGAGACAAAATAACCTAACTCCTTGATGGTGCTTCGAGCTACTAAATAAACTGGCTTTGCTCACGCTTTGGCTTTTGACGAGTGTATACGTTGAAAGGACAGCAAAAGAAGAAAGCTCGAGGGTGCCGGCAAGCCCATACTTAACGCAGTTTATAAAATGAAACCAGGCAGGGGCTAAAATTTCCGGCAAACATGGAGGAATCGGGAGCTCTTGTCAAAACTTCCAAGGAGGAGATGTAAGAGAATCTACTGAGGCCCCACCCAAAGGCCCCCTGCTCCCTGCGGCTCTCTTGCTTTGGACTCTGGACTCCCTACAGATGAGAATGGACACAGAATCCTTTAAGGCAGAGCTTCTCCAGTGCAATTCAGAGAAAACGGCCCTTCTGCTCTGGCCCTGGCTTCTAGAAAGTCACCGATGACCTGTTTCCTCCTCTAACAAACTTCCAATAGCACAATTCTGCATTCTATAGAAATCATTTCCAAAACAGGGGCTTTCGTTATGTCAAACGAATAAAAACCATCTTGCTGACAAAGCAGATTATTAACTAAACCCCCCACCTCCTACACTGCAAGGTGCAAATTTTTGCCACCCTCTCCCACCCCCAGCCCTTTCAGCTATTGCTTGTGCTCTCTGACCAGCTGTCCTTGTCTTGTTGCTGATTTTTGTTTTGTTTTGTTTTTGTTTGGTGGCGGTGGATGTTGTTATTGCTCACAGGGTGGTGTTATTTACGAATCATCGAACTCACCTTGTCGGTATGAATCAACTGACTCTTAAGGCAGCACAGATGTCCCTCGACTAAATCATCATTCCAATTCCAGAACTGGGTCCCGGTGAACCCAGACATTGAGACTGCTTGTTTTATTGAAGAATCCAAATACACAAAACTAGCAAGATCAGCGCTTAGCATGTCGGCCCCTGGGAACTCGGGAGAATGCCTGTGTGTGTTATTAAATTGTGTGTAATGATGGTGCGCGTCTAGAAAATGACTTCTTGGACGAGGACGTCTTTATCTCGCAGGCCGTGACAGCTTGTTTGAACCAAGAAGCACATTTTGATTTTTCTTCTTCCCCATGCATCACCATATTTTCAGCGCACCCACAGAGTGCGAAGGGCCTGATCCTTACACGAATTTCAGCCTCATAACTTCCTTCACTGTTTAAGTTGCTTCTGTGTTTTCATTCGAGTTGGCATAAAATCAAACCTGCCTTGCTCGAGATCTTGCCCAGACACCCAGTTAAGGATATTGTTTTTACCTTTCTGTGACCTGATTAACCCATGCAACTTAATCTAGGCAAGTTAATGAATCAGAAAAAGACAGGAGTGGACGCATTTTATGGTCCAAAGAAGAAGGGATGAAGGCAACTGGAAATTCTGTGGGTACCTATCACGTGTCAGGTTCTGGGACAGGCGCGTCCTCACAGGATCTCATTTAATTCTCAAAATGATGCTATATTATAGGTGTCATTAGCCCATATTTCAAATCTAGAAACCAAGGCTCCAAGAGCAGTGGAAGAGGCTTGCCAAGGTTGTATTGTTATGAAAACGGTAGACTCTGGAGTCAGACTTCTGTCCGTCCCCACCCCAAAGCCCCCACTCTTCCGAGAACTCCTCCCTCGGAAGGATGGAGGGGGAGACAGAAGGCAAAGAGAAGGAAAGGTCCACGTCATGAGGAAAGAAAAAGCAGAAGAACTGACAGCAATAAGGGACTCTCTGAATTAAAAATTCATGGCGGTAGAAGGAAAAGGTCTCATTTGAAAAGAAAACTAAAAATTGACCGGTGGTGGGGGAAAAAAAAGTATGAGCTTAGAAGCTGTAAACACTTAAAAATAAGGAGTAAGATTTCCCAAGAGATGTTGCAGAAAGAAACCCAAGTAAAAGATGAGAGTTAAAGGGGGTGTGAGGAGAAAAATATTAGATGCAGAGAATTTCTTTTCCGTTATTTCACGGAAAGTTCCTTGTAGGTTCTTTGAGTGGAGATTCGAGAAGGAACCTTTGAGGAAAACACGAGTCAGCTCTGATAGTAATGTTATCCAATCTTTGGGGAAGTGGATCTAATATTTAAAATTTCAGACATTCTCTGACCTCTCAGAGTGGTTCCTACATCTAAAGGTGAGCCAGAGAGGGAACACATTTTCTTGAGAGCAAGAGTCATCCCTCCTGTGAGGTAAATTACATCCTTCGGGACACTGAGTGCTAGCTGTCTTCTTAGTCCAAGCAAATTGTCGCCGCCGACTGCTGTGAACCCCAACTGGAAGTCAGTGGCTTGAAGAGACCATGGGTCATGATTTTCCAGAATCTCAGAGCCCTGCGGGGTGGAGATCCCTTCCTGGGGCTCCTGGGTGGCTCCGCTCATATGTCTGGGCCTCCAAGAGGAGTAATTCTCGAGGTTTTGAGTGATTTTTCACCGCAGTGAAGGGAAATCAACTGAATAGCAGAAACCCTCTCCTCCTGGGGATGCTCCTGTGGCTTCAGCCATGCAAGCATGTGTGCATAGGTGTGCGCGCACCTGCATATGTGTGTGCATCCACGTGTGCATGTGTGCGTGCATGCATGAGTGTGTCTGCACGTGCAGATGTGTGTGTGTGCATGTGTGTCCTGTGCATGAGTGCATGGATCCATGTGTGTGCACATGAGTGTGTGCATATATGTGCCCACATGTGCATAACACCCCTCCCACACACACACAAAGAACAAAGTCTCTGCAGAAATGTGTCTGGAGAGGCAACCTTGAGTAGTAAAAGCACTGAACTTAGCATTGGAAAACCTAACTTGGAGCATAGTTCAAGTAAATTCTTCCTCTTACCCACTTTCCCACCACGGACAAGCTACGACACCGTTCCCAGCCTCGGTTTGTTCATCTATAAACCGAGGGTAGCAATTCCCGCTCCATCGTTGTGAAGATCAGATGAGATGACCCGTGGGAGGATCCTTTGTAAGCCAAAACACATTGTAAAACAACACAAGTGCTCACTTGTCTGGGGGCAAAATGGAAGGTAACAGATGATGATCGAATTACTAATTTTTCAACACGAGTCCATTTTTCACCTTGCTTGTCTCCTTGAAATCCAAGGGCTGGCAGAATCGGGAATCTGCCCAACGTCCTGGTGACTCCCTTCTTGATGGGGCTGCAGGAGCCTCCACCATCGCTGGGGAAGCCCACCAGGAAAGCTGGCCAGCATATCTCTGCACTCTTTCCGACACCCGCTGGGTCCGTCGGACTTGCTTTGATGCTAAGGGAGAAGGAGCTCGCTGAAGGCAGCAGAGCAGGACTCTGTCAAAACACACATTTCCCTGCTGCCTGCCTGTGTCCTGGTGTCTCCACCTTGGTGGCATGTCACATCTCCTTGCGACCCACTCCTAGGAGCCGAGGGCACAACAAACCCCTCACCTGTCTACTTCCCTTTTCTCGTCTCCACTGAAAGGCAGAGGCGCCCTGCCTCCAGCTCCAGGGAAAAGCCAGATTAACCTTTTTGACACTACAGCAAATGTTAAGTCAGCCTCGCCTTTCAGAATGCCAATCCAGACACCAGTCATTCACCGTCTGTTAGAAATACAGAGACTGTATGTCAAAACTCACCCGCACCGCCAAATCGGAAAAGAGCAGTTATTACTGCAAACTCTATATCCATTATTTATCAAATGAACTCTCTGCAGTAGGAATACAATTCATTTCTACTCTCTCTCTTGTTCTTTCATTTCAATAGGAGATGAAAGAAACCATTTATAGAATCTTTCTGGGCATTACTCATGCAGCAGTATCCCTGGCTAGGGTTTAAAGTCAGAGCTGTCTATTGCCTGAAGGGAGTGGGCTGCTTCGCGTGGGAGAGAAACATCCCCTGTCTGCCAGGTTTTCTCAGACTCCCCGATCTACCTCCTGGATCTGTGAATAACGATATCTCTTCAGCTCTCCAGGCACGGTTGAAGGAGGTGGGGACCTTGGCACAGAGCAAGGCGAGTAACTTTTAAATGCATTTCCTTTGTGACATCAGCTTTAACAAATTATCGCAAGGTGGGAAGATGTTCCTAAGAGGTCAGTTTGGGGTCGAGGCCAGCTTCCGGTTGGCCTCTCATTAGAGAATGGAAGAAATTAAGCTCCTACTCAGTTTAAACTGTCGTAGTCCTTAAAGCGAAGTCTACTCGTTTTCATAATCATCTTGGCTCAAGGTTAGGAGTTTTGCCTAGTGGGGATGGTGGTGATGTTTATGGTGGTGGCGGTAAAGCTTGAGGCCATTATGATGGCGGCAGAGGTGATGGGGTAACGGTGGCCGTGTGAGCGGTGACCGTAGACGTGATGATGGTAGTCGCGGTGATGGCAGAAGGGGGTGGTGCTGATGGTTATGATGAATAGTGACAGCAGGTGTTGGTGGGGGTGCTGAGGGTGTCGGCGGAGGTGATAATAACAGTGGGAAATGCGTGGAGGCGGTGATGATCTTGATGATGGTGATGCTCTGCGTATCATGGGTCTGTGAAAAAATAATCTTTCTATTCAGGACAGTTTCCATTAAGGAATTAAAACACTTCTTTTGACGGGAGGCACTTTGCTCCTATTTCAAATCAGATCTGAATCCTGTCCAGTTTTGTGTATCTCAGAGTAAAAGTTGCAGGATGAAAGTTCCATTTCTGAGGGACCGATTGCCCGCTGGTGCCCCAAATACTTTCTTGACTTCAGGACTAGGTGTCCTGACCCAATCTTCTCTCCTAAAAGTCAAATCCTGATGGCTTTCGAGCCTAGCTCAGCTCAACTCCACACCGCTGGCCCATGGCCACTCTCCTCCTCAAACCTTGCATATTTGGCTTAGCTCACTTATTGCCTTCATTGTTTTGTGTGTATGCTTGTCCATCTGAACCAGATTGCAAACTCCTCGAAGACAAGACGCATTCTTGTCTTTCTTAAATCTCATCCCCTTTAAACGAATATATGGTGAACGAATGAATGAATGGCTTGATGAATAAATCTGTGGTATTATCATCTTCTCCCCAAACAACGTAGCATAATGGTACGTACAATAATTAAGGAATCAATTTGAGCAGAAAGATCTCTAACGTTGTAAGAAAGAGGGAATTTAATTAATAATACCTAACATTTATTGAGCTCTGTGCCAGATTCTGTGCTAAGCATTTCACACACTTCATCTCCTTTCATCTTCCCCGTGAGCTTATGAAGTGGGCACTATTTCCCCATTTTATGGGTGGAAAACTGAAGATCAGAGAGTTTCAAGAACATGTAGTAAAACCTCATGATTAAAAGTACTATTTTAGGATCTACGGCCATGCCACCCTGAACAAGCCCGATCCCGTCTGATCTCGGCAGCAAAGCCGGGTCGGGCCCAGTTAGTACTTGGAGGGGAGTCCAGCTAGGAAGACCAGATGCAGTAGGCATAAAAAAATAAAAATAAGAGATTGTAAAGTGACAAGGTCCTTGCAGTCTGTGAGGTCAACCGAGGGTTGCCTCTCCTGAAAAATAAATAAATAAATAAAGATTAAAAAATGAAAGTACTGTTTTAGGATTCAAAGGAACTTGGTTTCAAATAAGAACTCTATCATTTACCAGTCGTGTGGCTTTTATTAAGTCACTTGTTACCTCTGCACCTTGGTTTCCTCACTTGAGAAGTGGGAAAAATAACACTTAATTGTACAAGGAGAATCGAATGAGGAGAATTATATAATCATAACTATATAAATAGTTAATATAAGATTATAAATTTTACACGCGTACACACACATATTCTTTTTTGTTCGGTGCCCAAGACAAAGTAAGTGTTCAATAAATAGTTGCTCTTTTTTTTTCCTTCTTAATTTTCTGCTTAAGGTCTTATAAGCCTCAGGCGATAAAAACAGGGCTTTGACTATATATCTGATTGTAAAGCCTACGCTCTCACACACCATATGTTCAGCCTCAAAAATGAGCTATTTCTGTGGGCACCGAGGGTGAGTCACAGGGTGTCTCCAGGAGCGATGATGCCACAGGACCAAATTGGCGAAGACCCGGCCAGGCCGGTTTGTGTGGCCATCTCGGTGGCGGAACGCCCGTCCACAAGGTCAACGTCTTGCTTAGCGATCCACCTGCAAATGGCCATCAGCCACAGGCTGGGATCCTGCCAGCGTCTGCCATGCAGCCGGGAGCCCTGCCTACGGACACAGCCCCTCTGCCACCTCCAGATGGTGCCGGAGTCAGCGGCACAGCCCACGGTGTCAGCTCTGGGGGCACACTTCTCGCCTGCTGCTTTACCCAAGTGTTAAAAATTAATTTAACTCTGATCTCACCAACAGGGGAAAAGTTAATAGAAGTTTTATTTTTAATATATGAGGAACCTTAACAGGATTTAAACTTAATGCCTCAGAAATGGGAAGGACTGCTGACGATTTATCTACGAGAATCTGCGGACTTTAGCGGGGAACTAAAGAAATGGACGAAGTATTATTTCAGCGGCTAGAGGCAGGACTGAAATACTCCCCACAGCCATTGAGAGAAATCGCAATAGTCTGCCAGCCCAAGAAATTAACTCGTAAATTGTCCAAATCCTCAGTTTACCCTTATTACCCAGATCTTCAGTTCTCTTTACTATTCAGAAAATATCGTTTCCATTTTTTAAGATATAATAGAGCTTTTCACTTAGAATCTTAGAATTTTAGAGCTGATTTCTTCCAGCTATACTCATTTATAATAGTAAGAGATATGGAGAGAAAGTTTATAACAGAAAATGGTGCTGGACATGGCCATACGTTTGCCTGCAGGGATGGCTCTTGGCTATTTTCAAAAGCTACTAACTTAAAAACTCTCTCATGCAAAACACTCTTCAGTACCCTTAGACCCAACTGCCTGAACTATTCGTCGTTAGACTATATTTCATTAAGGAGACCAGTCAACTACGTTTGTTTCACAATTCTTTCACCGAGTATTTGTTGCGTGTCTACTAAGTGTCGGGCGCTGTTCTAGATGGTTAGGGCTGAAACGGCCAGAATTCCTTGGCTTTTCGGAACTTGTATTCTAGCAACGGGAGACAAAAATACTAACAAAATAAACAGCAAGATACATCGTCCGTTAGGAAGTGACGAATACTGCAAAGGAAAACAAAGAAATGAAGAGAACGAGGCTATCGGGAGGAAGGGACTTAGGAAGAAATGGCACGTGAGCTAGGACTCGAAGGGAGGGAGGGGATGAGCTGGCGACCCTCCGGGGGGAGCTCGTCCTGGGCAGAGACCAGGCAGTGCAGTGCGGTGGAGGCAGGAACTCACCCGTGTAGTCAGGCGTCGTCAGGAAAGCTCGCATGGCTGGCCCGGGGTGAGCAACGGGGCGGAGAGGTAGACTGTGTGGCCAAGGGCCTGCCGGTGGTATTTAGGGACATGCCTTAGAAAGCCTGTAGGTGTGGTGACTATGCATCCCGATTGCCTAGAACAATCTTGAATTATACCTGTTGTCCTGGCAGAATTATTAATAGTGGCCCTGTTCATTCTCAAAGTGACCCAGTTTGGATGATAAATTATCTGAGAGGGTGTGACTGCCTTGCCGGCTGACCCTGGAGCTGGACCTGAGCAATCCAAGGTCCTCGCCCCTCCCCTGTCCTTGGAACGTACCTTCTGCCATTGTTCCCGTAGCTAGAGCCGTCTCAGGGACGTGCCCCTGAGAGGGTCAGGCGTGGTCGAGGCCACCAGGGTTGGGCGTGTGACCGAACCCCATGAAGGGCTCTGCATAAACTCTTAAGATTCTGGCGGTGGGTGCAGAGATCCGGTCATCCAGACCCCGAGACGAGCCTCGGGTGTCAGTGCCCTTGCTTGTCACCCTGCCACCTGCCAGTCTGGGGCGATCCGCCTCTTTCTTTGGTCTCTCTCTCCCTCGAGCACTGTGGGCCAGTTTTGTATTTCACCCAGGGAGCTCCCGAGGGTGCAAACTGACCATGACATGGGTCACTCCACTCGTGGGCTACTGTTAGGACCTCGGCTTTTCTTCCGAGCTGAGCATAAGCCGAGGGAGTGGAACGGGGAGGCTGGGCCTGACGTTCATGGTCAAGGACTCGCTCTGGCTTCCCTGTTTGGAAGAGGCCAGTGGAGACCGAGCTGGGGGCAGGAAAATGAGCTCAGAGGCCATTGCCGAGCTCGGCTTGTTGCCTGTCCTCCCTCTGGGTGTCCTGCCAGTCTCTCAGGCCTGGCCTGGGTGTCGCCTTCCTCTGACGTTTCTGACACAGCCCCACAGCCCCCAGGCCTCACAGCGTTAAGTAACTCTTCGATCAATTGATTGGCACTTCGTTTGCATACCTGTTATAATATTCACACATTGTACTTGGTCGTTGGTTTTTGTACCCACTACAGCTGGGCAGTGAGAAGCCTCCTTTTTAAAAAGGGAAGTCCCTATTATTGGGGCCCTCATACTATGGTCTCAATGTTTATGTCCCCCCACAAAAGTCGTATGTCGAATCCTAACCCTCAGAGGTGGGGCTTTAGTCAGGGGGCGGGATCAGGTCATGAGCTTGGAGCCCTCACGAGTGGGGCTGGTGCTCTTATAAGAGTCCCCACAGAGCTCCCTCGCCCCTCCGCCATGTGAGGACACAGTGAGGAGTCTGCTGCCCGGTCGAAGGCCCTCAGCTGACCGTGCTGCCACCGTGATCTCGGGCATCCAGCCTTCAGAATTGTGAGAAATAAAAATCTGGTGGCTTCCGTAGTCATGTGCCATCTCCGAGAAACCGACCCTGCCCCGTCCTCCTGAGCAAAGGTGAAACGCGGCCCAAATGATCCTGATCCAGATCCGCACGTCAGAGGCCCTCGCGGCCGTGAACGCGCCGTGCGTCCCGAAGAGCTCGCCTCGCCGCTCTGGGCCTCGGCTCTGCTGGCTGGAGCCGAAGGGTCTGGGACTCGATCCCTGCCCTGCCACATCCGACTGCGTAGTTCCAGGGAGCAAACGACAAATTTCTCTCTTTCCCTCAGCCGTCACGCCTAAACTACGCAGACTATGAAATTCACCATTTTAACCATCCGTCAAGTGGTCGCCACCGATCTGCGTCCCGTCTCTGGGTTTGGGGCTCTCTGGGAACAGAGGTAGCTCTCCCCAGGGACCCCGTGTGAGCAGGACCCTTTTCTGACTGGCTTATTTCCCTCAGCACCGCGTCTTCCAGGTCATCCGTGTCGCGGCTCCTGTGAGAATCTCCTTCCTTTTTACACCGACTGCTGCCCCTGGTGCCCACAGGGTGCACTTTCTTCTCGTTCATCGGCTCCTGGGCGTTTGAACTGTTTCCACCTCTGTCTATTATGAACAGTGCTGCTGTGGGCGTCGCTGTGCTGGCTCATCTTTTTAAAGCTCCAAGTCCGTCCCTGTCACTCTCCAGTCCTGTGAAGCTCTCCAAAGCTTCGTGCTGACAAAATCCACATTCCTTTCCCTCAGCCCCTGGGCCCGACAGCCCCACCCCTCCACCTCCTCTCCAGCCACACCGGCCTTCCGTCCACGCAGCTCCCGCTGACGGCCTGACCGAGGGGCTTTCCCCAGGCCCGAGCGTGGCCAGCTCTGTCTGGGCACAGATCGCTCCTCCTTGGAGAGGTCTTCCCCACGCACCTGAGCTATGGGAGGCCACGCGCCCATCCGGTCACAGGTCCTGTCGCCAGGCTTGTTTGCTCCATCACGGTCGTACCCCTGACGTGACATAGTATCCCTGTGGGTGACGTCTAACTCTCCCACTAGGCTCTCCCACTAGGCTGCCCTACAACTGTCTGTAGGGCAAGCTGCTGATTCACTGCTGAGTCCGGAGCCCAGACAGTGCCTGGCACACAGGGGCATCTGTGTTTACAGAAAGAACGAAGTCTGAATATCCAGTTTGACAGCCCACAGAGGAAGGGTAGCAGGATAAAGGAGTCACAGGACTCCTAAAAGAGTTGACAGCAGGGAGATGCAGGCCCATGATGCTGGTCCCCCTAATAGCCTCACCTCGGTTGTGGACTCTTCCTTTGGCTGCTCCCTCCGAGTGGGAGCCTGGGGCAGACAGGCGCACGGCATGTCGGGGTGCAGTCATACCCAAGGCACGTGTCCTCTCCGGCTATGTCAGGCTTTGTGTTTCTGGAGAGCTCGAAGGTGGCAGGGGAGACGAGCCCCTAAGTCACTGTGCCACATAATATATATCAGGAGAGAACCCATTAGTCCACATCCCTCCAACGTTCAAAACACTAAGTCATTTTTCAGGCTTGGCTTGATTTCTCTTTCATCAATAAGAGCTACAGTCCTGCCAAGCTGGGAACAGATCACCGTGCCTGCTGCTGAGATGGGCAGCTCCATTAAAGGTGACAGGAGGGAGAGCTGCCATCCCGTGCCTGGTGGTGGGTTCCACACGTTTGCTCTTCGGGGGTATCAGAGGCTCTCGTCTCTGGGGGACCAGGGACACAGTGTGATGGCCTATTCTCGTGCCACCGTGACAATATCCCCCACTGACAAGGCACAACCGAGACTTCCGCTGCTGGGAGCAATGTGCCACGGTGGACACAGGAGCAGATGGGAGTGCTGCAGGCCTGGCCCCAGACACACCCCTCTTACTAACTAGGTGGTAGTCGGAAGTCTTTTAACCTCTTTGAACCTCGGTGTCCTCAAGTGCAAATGCAAGACATTGGGCCAGGTGTCTATAAGACTCCTTCGAGCTTGAAAAGTCTAAGGCTTTGATGCGGCAAAAGGGTAGAGAGAGGTGTGTGGCGGGGAGAGAGGGAGCAGACACTGCTCGCAACCCTTGCCACACTGCCTTGCGTCAGCGAGAGCCGACAGGACACTTCAGGATGGGGCCAAGAATCAGAGAGGAAATGACTCTTCCTCCCCTCAGAATGAACAGTTAGAAGCTGCAAAATGCCAGCTTGATGAAGACAGCTCTCATTGTTATACGGATGCAACTGGCTGTGCTTTCAGACAACTGTCTGACAGACAGTTCTCAGGACCCCTTGGGTTTTTCTGGGAGCCCCCGGCCCGGGACAGTTTGTTCCATTCGGTCCCCTTGGTGAGGGCCCACATTTCCATGAAGGACAGGCTTCGTTTACTCATGTGTCAAACAAAAATGTGCTGAGCGCTTACTTCATGCTGGGCACTCTCTGTGCAGAGATGATGGATTTCATCTTTGTTCTCCAGAAGCTGCCTGTCCGAGAGGCCCCGCACACGGAGTGACAGGTCATGGCAGTCTGGCGAGAGAAGCATGAGCCGCTGTGGGAGCCCAGAGCAGAGCGCTTACCCCAGAGTTGGGAGCGGAGCTCTGCTATCGGGGAGGTCTCTCGGGAGGAGCTGACGCCTGAGCTGTGTCTTGGAGGACTCTGCCGGAATAGCTCTATTGTTGTTATTGCTGAAGGTTAAGATCGGTTCACAACTGCAAAGGACAATAGTGGACAATAGTGACACCAGAGCTTGGGGAGACGAGCGAGGGTCTTATGGGAAGGATAGACGGAGGGATTATAAAACCCCACTTGGGCCCAGCTTCAGTGGGAGACTATGAATCTTTCATAGTTAATGGCACCAAATGACAAGTTGGGGGATAGGTTTTGTCCCACAGTGTCGGGTAAAGTGGAGGGTCCCGTGGAGGATGCAGCTGACTGGCAGGAGAGGGAGGGAGCTGGCCCTCCCTACGGGACAGTGGTTTAAGCAACACATTAGGGACTGAGCCAGCCAGGGAGGAAAAAGGTGATGCCAGGAGGGAGTGAGACCGGGAGAAATGGAGGCGTGGAAGCCGGGGCAGCGTGGGCGGGCGGGCGAGGGCTGCCGAGCAAAGCATGGGCTGCCAAAGGCGGTGACGGGGCCGCAGATGAGCTGACCTGGACCGGCAGAAAAATGGAGACTGTCTGTCTGGGTTACGCAGGAGGCCTTGAGGAGGGAGGCTCTGCCTCCCAGATCGCAAATGAAAAGTAGGATTTCCCCGGCCCTGTGAACTCGGAGGCCTCTCTTCCCTTCTACGTGAGCAGGTGAGAGGATTCCTGCCCCCCAAATTCAGCCCAGGGCAGTAGGTTCTCAGCCATGTGTATCCCCTGCTTCCTAGGACATTTCGTCATAGCTGCATCGTTTTCGTCCCCTCTGCATCTTAATCTTCACAAATGCCTTCTCAGGACAGGTGGCATCTGTGAGGATCTGCTCTTCGGGGCTATTCGGTCAGCAGTGGACCCAGCACACAACGTTGGTATCTCCTAACCGGTCTGCACAACCACCTAATATTCTCAAGAATTCAGTGTTTGCAGAGGAGCACGTGGGAAATGGGGAAGATGTGTCCGGCAGGACCAGCCACTCCTGAGGTTTTCGGAGTGTGTAGGTGCCCTGGACCCTGCTGGGGGCATGTGCGTTCGCGCGTGTGCACGTGCGCTCCTCTGTGTGTGCCCATGTGCCTGTGCGTGCGTGTGTGCATGCATGCAGGCGTGTGAGTGCGTTGACGTGTGCCTGCGTGGGAGAGGGAAGACGTAGCAGAGCTCCCCATAACGGACGTTTTGCTAGCTGGGTCTTTCGTGGTCAGTAGACACCATTCAACCAGGTCACTTGGGCAGCCAGTAATTTCCACACCATGTTTTCTACAAGTCCATGTGGCCTCGGCTATTTCAGATGAAAAACAGCCCAGGAGCTTTGCAGAGCCTTCACGATCTGCTGTCACTTAAATGTCAGCAGGTGGTCATACTGTCAGGGTGATCACTGGGTCAGATGACAAGGCCTGGCAGGAAAGTAATCCTCTTAGACTGTGGCCAGCTCCAAGGAAAGGGCTGAAATGTGCCCAAGTAGCTTCAACATTCCCTGGACCACCCACCCCCACCCTGGCCTCCGTGTGGGATCCAGTGACAGACCTAGGTCCTTCTTGGCATGGAGGGAAGCCGAGCAGCTTGGAGCCACAGCCCAGTCGCTTGCGGGCTCCTTTGCCCCCCCGCCATAGGAGGAGAGCAGCTCCAGGCTCAGTCTTGAACTTCCAGAGGTCATTGAAGTGAATTTCAGAAACCTTGAACCTGGAAACACCCACTTCCCACCCAGGAGGGCATGTGACTGGTCGGCCTCCTCCAGCAGCTCCTGGTGGTCTTTGCTGAGCCCGCCCGCACACCTATGTCTCTGCCTGTTCCATGGGCCTGTCTACCTTGGCCTGGTCAGAGGTGGTCAAGGGGAGCACGACGGGCCACCGCCCACCAGACTGCGAAGCCAGCAAAGCCCCCGACCACTCCTGGAGCAGAATGCAAGGGGTCGGGCTGGAGGTATAGAGCCAGGGCTCAGGAGCCTCCCCTGAGGCAAAGAGGCCAGCCATGGGGTGGGGCGGGCAGAGCGTGGAACAGCACCCATGCCAGCCACTGGAGCTCTGATGTGGCTCCGAAACACCTCTCTGCACTCCTGGGGAGGGCCAGTCCGGACGTCTGTCGTCTTTTCCCAGTGGAAAGTAGTAAGCATGATAGCGATAATAGTAATACTAATAGTAATAGTAATAGGTAACATTTATTGAGCCCTCACTATGCAACAGTCAGCGTGTTAAAGGTTCTCCTGGATTAGCTCATTAAATCGCCATAACAACCTTAAGAGACAGGTACATAATTGGTCTCATCTTACATGTGTTAGAATAAAATGCTATGATATTAACTGAGGAATTTTCCCGAGCGAGCGCCACACCCCTCCCTCCTCCAGTGGAGCAAGGCCTTCGTCGCCTCAGAAACCAGTCCTTGCCCACGAGTGGGGAGGACGTGAAATCGAGAACAAAGAACAAGCAGCTAACAGATAGCTAATAGATAGGTATCGTAAAGTCACAGCAGAGACCGCGGTCTGGAAGGAAAGGCAGTGCCTTCCTGCAAGATGCCCTGAGTCAGAAACCACCCTCGGGGGTTAGAGGAGCTGGAGGGACAAATTCGTGGGCTAGAAAGTGAGAGCCACGACTCTGCAGACCTGAGCGAGCTTGGAAAGCACGTCCAACCACTATCCTACAGATCAGTATGAAAACATTTCCAAAGCCAGACACTCAGGAACCGTGTGTTTTCCATAATGGTTCAGGTGAAATTATGTCGTCCGGCACATTTTAAAAGCGAGGAGCTTATTTCAAACCGGGGCACACTGTGGTTACGCTGTGCACTGTGCAAACTCAGTAAAGGAGAACAGGTAATGAAAACGGATACAACCAACAACCGCAATCACAGGTCACGCATCAATCATCACCTCGACGAGTTCTCCGTCGGTTCTGGGAACTCGGGGTTGCATCTCCGGTGTACAATTTAGGAGATACGAGTTCTCCGTTTCATAAAGGAGAGCTCGAAGCAGGAAATGCAGTTATTTCTTCTTTAAATATCTACTGTCATTACCAGTCGGCAGTGACTAAATGGTATTACCATCTGTTGGTTCTTCGGGGACCTGTAATGGGTAAACCTTAGCAGGTTCATACCTAATTTTCTGTAGCATCATGGTTGGCGCATGTGCACGCCTGTCAAGGGCTGAGAATTAGTTATTGGACATTTTTATAGATAGAGACCAAGAAATGAAATAAAATCTCTGAACAGGTTTAAAACTACTGCTCAAAATTTTCTGATGAACTCCCATTACTATTGGAATAGAATCTAAATCTTCGTTTGGCTCACGAGGCCTCACATGATGGGGTCCAGCTCACTCTTCCACTCTGCGTCTTGCCTCTTCCCCTCCTTAGTGCGTCGGCAATCTCGGCCTTTAAGAGTTTTCAGAGATGCCAAGTTCTTTACCAACCCAGGGCTTTTGCACACTCTTCTCCTTCCCCCTGAGCCATTTCTCTCCACCCCACGCTCTCTGCCTGACTCTCTCTTTCTCATTCTTCAGGTCCCAATTTAAATATCACCTCTTCACCGAGGTCGGCTCTGAACACCTTTCCTTTTGAAATAAATTTCCAATTCTAGTTGACATTCAATATTATTGTATAATCGTTTCGGGGATACAGCATAGTGGTGAGACATTTATATAACTTATGATGTGGTCACCCCGATAAGTCTAGTACCCATCTGACACCGTACAGATAGTTACTACAATATTATTGACTGTATTCCCTATGCTGTACTTTACATCCCTGTGACCGTGTTTATGTCTGGTAATTTGTACTTCTTTATCTCCTCCCATTTTTCACTCATCCCCCAAACACCCTCCCATCCGGAAATCATCAACCTGTTTTCTGTACCTATGAGCTTGTTTCTGTTCTGTTTGTTCATTTGTTTTGTTTTTCAGATTCCACATATAAGTGAAATCACGCAGTATTTGTCTTTCTCTGTTTGACTTATTTCACTTAGCATAATGCCCTCTAGGTCACAAATGGTAAGATTTCATTCTTTTTATAGCTGATTAAGAAATATCCCATTATTTTTTATGGCCGAGCAATATTCCATTGTATATATGGACCACTTCTTCTTTATCCAGTCGTCTATCGATGGACACTTAGGTTGCTTCCATATCTTACCTACTATAAATAACACTGCAGTGAACGTAGAGGCGCATGTATCTTTTTGAATTAGGGTTTTGGATTTCTTCAGGTAAATACTCAGGAGTGGAATTGCTGGGTCATAAGGTAATTCTATTTTTAATTTTTTGAGGACACTCCATACTGTTTTCCATAGTGGCTGCACCAATTTCCAATCTCACCAACAGTATACGAGTGTCCCTTTTCTCCACATCCTCGCCGACACTTGTTTGTTGATTTATCGATGAGAGCCATTCTGGCAGGTGTGAGGTGATATCTCGTTGTGGTTTTAATCTGTATTCCTCCGATGATCAGTGACCCTGAGCATCTTTTCATGTCTATTGGCCATCTGTGTATCCTCTTCGGAGAAATGTCTAATCAAGTCCTCTGCCCATTTTTTAATTGGATCGTTTGTTTTCTTGGTGTTAGGTTTTACGTTACGTTTGGATAGTAACCTCTTATCAGATGTATCATTGGCAAATATCATCTCCCATTTCCCCTCTTTCTCGAAGCAAAGACAATTTTCCTCGGCTCCGTCAGGGAAATGTGTGATGTTCTATGCAAGCTGGAACGTGCCTGGGGGTTTCTCACGCTCCATCCCGAGCTCAGCTTGGCAAAGCCTTTAAAAAATTTCTTACCCCAGATAATGATCTGGCTTCAACATCCTCCCTACTGAA
Source organism: Pteropus medius (assembly GCF_902729225.1). NCBI lineage: Eukaryota > Metazoa > Chordata > Mammalia > Chiroptera > Pteropodidae > Pteropus > Pteropus medius. The sequence continues at coordinate 10,884,880 of NW_024349225.1, forward strand.
GTGCCAAGCACACAGTAGGTGATCAGTAAACACTTGCTGAGCATGGACTGAAGGACCTGGTTGAGCTGGGAATATAGTTTAAATCTCATGAGCACTTGGTAGTGATAGGACAGTCTAGGTTGGCATTCACTTCCCTAATCCTGGTGTGTGGAATGAGAGATCCCTTCTCTAAAACTATAAGGAAACTGCCATCCAGAGAAAGAAAATCCATAGTTCAAATGAAAATAAGATGGCGATAAAGTGACACACAAATATCTAGTTGTAAACGCTGAAGGGACTTAACTTAATCAAGCTAAAGGGCACAGCTTTTCTACTGCAGCATAATGTAAAGGCATTTTATTACTCTGGCAATTGGCAAAAAAAAAAAAAGTCAAATGACTTTATGGGGCTTTTTTTAAATTACCTTTATTAATGCATGTAATATTGTTGAAAAATTATACTACAGAGTAAATGTTCCATCGAGCTACGCGTTGCCTGCAGGAATGTGTTGTGAATATACAGGGGTGACTACGTTACTGTCTTTACACTCGCTTTGCACTTATTACGGCTTTCGGAAACCCAGCTAGCACTGAGTACTTTGAAAGGTATGGGCAGCTTACAACAAAATATACAGTATGGGTAAATTCGTGGAGCCTGGAAGTGCACCAGTTGTCTTAGAGCGTGGTAACCTATCTGGGAGTCGTTTTAAGCCTCCTTTTTCCCAGATCCTTCTCATCTTTCTGATATGTCGATGTTTACTTTTAGAAACCTGTACTGGCTGATTTGAATAAATATGGTTTCGGGCTCTTGATGAGACTTTTTGTATTTATCGTACTTTAATGCTTGGAAACAGAAGAGCTAATGGCCGAGGCATGCCAGGGAACACGTGGGTAAAACCTTTCTCCTCTTCCCCCCGGTCATCCTGTACGCATCTGTCTTGATAGGCTACGCATCTAGTTATGGTCCAGGGATTCCAAACGCAATCTCCCTTTGCGTGTCTAGTCGGCTCTGAGACAACCCTTTCGTTCTCCATGTTCTAATAATCCAGCCAGCATCATTTCAGGGCCCTAGGCTCCGACATCAGTGTTCCCATCCGTCCCTCTCCCGTCTTGCAGCCTCTCCTCAGGCCGGATCCCAGGGCCACCCGACCTTCGTTCACTTTCATCTTGTTTCTGCTTAAGTCTCCTGTAGCTTTCGAAGCTCTAAGTCAAACGGATGGGCGTCATCTTGTCCTAATTTATGAGGCTCGTTCACGTCCTGCTGCCTGCCTGCTCTTCACATTGAATTCTATGAACTGGTTGAAGAAGCGGAGGGGGCGGGGCAGCCGAGAGACAAATAAGATGTAGAAAAAGGTAGGTCAGTGAGGCAAACTAATATTTACTGCACTGCTTACCTCTTAGATTGCTCCAGAGCTCCCGCTTTGGAGAAACATGCCTCTCTGCAGACCGAAGTCACCGCAGTCCCCATGAACCCACGATCCGTCGACAGCTGTCATGCTCGGCCCCCTCTGTTCTCACCGCAGCTAGTTCGGGCTGGGAAGACTTCCAAGTGCAAAATATGTCACACTTAGGCATAACTTTTACATTCTGTTGTTTCAGTAGTTCACACTCCCTTTCGCTGCTTATCTAACTCCCATCTCCTTGGTTTAGAATTTTCTTCAGAAACCCATCTTCATGTTGTTCTCTCAGCAATATGATGGAATATTGGGAGTATTGGGATCAAGTCGCCGAGAAGTAGCTGGTTGGACTCATTAGCTGGGACGGAAGTGCAGGGCACGGTCCTGCTCAGCCCAGCGTCGGGTCTAGCTGGATGAGATCGAGCAATTTCTCTGCTGTGCATGGGGGGCTACAAGAAGCCCCCTTCTCCCAGCACAGATCCTCTTCTGGCCACCCATGGACCCGACTTACCACAATCTTGAGAATGTGTGTATTTCTACAGCCGGCAGAATGTCATGCCCGTCTATAGCAGCAAGTAACGATGATTTAAGATGGCTTATCTAATACATAGTCATTATTAACATCTATTTAAATTGGTTTAATATTTCTCAGTATGTAGATATAATATACATATGTAATACGTGTGCGTGCATATATACTCGTATATGTATTGTATGAATATGTACTCAAATTTAATCAAAAAGCATTCTGTTTCTACTGTGGCATCCCATCTTCTCCTTTTGTACGAGTTCAGCAGGTGTTCTGATCACGTAAACAGCACAAAGCTAGAGTGATGGTACGTTTCCCAGACAACCAGAAAACGCCTAGTCGCTGGGCGGAGCTCAGTTCGTCACCGTTCGTAATGCCGACCGCGAACGAACCGCGAGGCAGGCACTGTGTTAACTGACGGGGAAACGGTGGTGAATGCAACGTGGGCCCTCACGTCCTTCCTCAGCTAGTAGCCTGGCTTCTTGCTTCTCTGAGACGTGGAAGCCATCAGAAGAGGAATTCTATCTGCTCCTGCATTCCCATCTGCCAACCCGCTTGCTTTTACTCTGCCTTCCATCCACTTAGGCTCTTATCCGAAGCCAGCTCTCTGCATTTGCGCACCGGATCCCGTGCGCTCCTGCCTCCTCGAGGGCGCCAGCCCACCACGTATTGTCTCTCTTCTCCATCGCCCGTTTTCCTCTGCTTCGAAGTCACTGATGACTTCCACCTGGCCCCATCCGCTGGCCCCTCTCGGTCCTCATCTTATTGGATTGACTCACAGCTCTGCACACGATCGAGGGCTCCCTCCTCTCTGAAGCACTGTCTTCGTCTGGCACCGAGTCTGCATTCTCCCGGGTCTCCTTGTGCCTCGGTAGGTGCCCCCTCTCATTTATCTGTGCAAGTCTCTCGCCATCAGTTGAATCCATTCTTAGGATCCTTGTTCCTACGTTCACTTCATCCATTTTCATAAATACATATAGTTCAACTTTTCCACTGAATTTCAGACTCGTGTATCCAACTTCCTCCTCAATGCAAACTCTCAGAGTTCTAATACTTTTCTCAAACTTCGCATGTCCCCACTTGAACCTCTGATCGCTCCACGCTCGGAAGCTGACCCTCCCTGGGCTTCCCCAGTGCAGTTAATGGCAAGGCCATCACCCCACTTGCACGGGCCAAAAATCTCGGTGCCATCTGCATCTCTTTCTTTCTCCCATGTTCAGTCTATCAGCAAAGTCCATTAGATCTTCCTCCAAAATGTCACCTAAGTCAGATCATGTCACTTCTCTGTTCGTAACTCTCCAGGGGTTTCCCATCCTACTCAGGAAAAAAAAAAACAAAAACAAAAACAAAAAAACAGACAAAAAAAACCCGCAGTCCTTCCCATGGCTTCCAGGGCCCTTCGTACCCGGCACTGGCCTCAGATGGCTCTCTGACTTCATCTTGTGCCTCTTTCTCTCTGACTTACTTGCCTTCTCACTATTCTTGGAATCTCGCAAACTTAACCCACCTCAGGACCTTTGCGTTTGCTGCTGGTCTTTCTGACCCGAACGCTTCTTCTCCAGATATCTGCATGGCTTGTTCCCTCACTTCCTTCAAGTCACTGCTTAAATATTTTCTTGTCGGAGGTGTCCTTAGACTTCCCAGCACTGTTTTCTTGTCCCTTTTTACTCTATTTGAACTTTTTCCTCAACACGTATCATTGCTTGATATATGATATCTATATGTCTCTCTTTTCTCCTCCACCACTAGACCGTAATTTCCTGGGGGGCCATTTAGTTCATTGCAGTGTCCCCAGCTACTCAATAGATATGTATTGTGAATGGAATCAAGAGCCCCGTCCCTCCCTTCAGGAGCTCGCTGTCTAGCAGGAAAGACAGAAATACAAAAATACATTCACAAGGGAACGTAGCAGGTGCAGTGACAGAAAGATGTGGGAGACAAAAGGAGACACAGTTATGACACCGACCTGGAGAGGATCAGAGAGAGCTTCCTGGAAGAGGTGATAGTCAGCTTTAAAATTACGGAGAGTTAGCTAGGAAAGGCGCATTTTAGGCAGGGGAACAGCAGGAGGAAATTTAGAGGATTCAGACAGTCCATGCTCCATGCTGGAACATGGGAGGAGCCAGCACAGGTAGAAACACGTTCATAGGCGCGAACTGAGAGGCCCGGAGAGGTAAGAGGTGCGGTTGGAGACTTAAACAGCCACGTCACGGAGCCAAGTTCATGAGCTTGGAACATAAATGGCAGGGAGATATTTCAAGCTTGTAAGCAAAGGTACGATGGTTTTATTCACTCAGAAACTCAATAACTTCTTTTGAATTAATGGAGGCCATGTGCCAGCTGCCAGGCAAAAGGCACTGGGGTCAGAGCGTTACAGCTGAGTAGGGGATGTCCGGTGAGCAGTTACAGTGCAGGGAGGGATGGGGCCAGATCACCGCCTGGCACAGTGCCGCACAGTCCGGAGGGAGACGCACAAGACATGGTGACAGATCAGCTGGAGGCTCATATTCCAGTTCAGGCAAGAGATGACAAAAGATCAGGCCCAGCGAAGGAGCGCGTTCCCAAAGACAGTCATCCTCAAAGGGAGAGCTTATCTGGGGTCTTCACTCCCCTGCAGGTGCTCCACCTCACGCCTGCTCTCTGCGAATGGATATGCCTTGCCTCCCAGGCGGCCAGAACCTTCCTGGGAAACCAGCACGTGGAGGATGCTTAAAAATTCAGTCTGGCTGCATCCTGAGAGCTTCCCATGCTGGTTGTCTGGGACCACATGCTGAGACACTTTACAAGAAAATTTAACAGAAAACAGATGGCAAATGTCGGGGGGCCTCGCACAACTGAGAAAGCAAAGGAGTAAACCCGAAAACAAAGTACCAGGACCAGAGTTCCGACAGCAGGCAGAGAAGTGGTCCCCCGTCCTCCGCCCCTTGGCTGGACGGAATGGGAGATGCCTGACCTCCCGCAGGAGCAGCTCTGGGCTCCGGGACCTGTCGGTCGGCGTGGTGCTTAGTCTGACGGGCGGATGGCCCCACAGCTCTTCATGCTGGTCCTTCACTCTGAATATTCTCTGAGCTTATTACAACAGCTCAGAACGAACACTCTAAATTTAGACCCAAACTATTTCATGTTTCCAAGGGAACTGTAAATTACTTTGTGAATGTATATACAACACAGCCAGCAAACTCCGCTTGGTGAAGCCCTCTCTCGCACTCAGCATCTGAAGGCGCCACAGAAATTGTTGCCTTGTCCAGGCTCCAGGACAGCTGACAGCCTCAGACAGATTGCTTGTGCTTCCCCATAGGACACTTCTATAGGAGACACTGCTGTGGGTACAAGGCATTCAAACCTTCAGCTGCTGTAGCTTTGAACTCCCCAAAGTCCCACGTTGCACTGATGAAGGGTTCGTTGGGTGGAGAACAGGGACTAGGAAGTCCCACGGCTTACTACGGGCCACCTAACGTGGGAGCGCCCAGGCTGTCCCTCAGAGCATCAGTGTCCTACCTGATCGTGAAGACAGATGAGCCGATGACTCAGGAAGGAGGCGAGGAGCTTGGGAAACAGTTTCTGATGAGGGTAGTGAATCGCTTAGGACTGAGTTCGGTTGTAGTAAAGAGACCAGAAATAGCAACAGCTTACACGACATAAAAATTTATGTCTCTCTCACGAGTAAGAAACCCAGAGACGACCTGTCGAGGGCTGGTATGCAGACGCAGAGTGCCATCGCGAACGCAGACATCTTCCCTCTCCTCTCGGCTCTTCTTACTGTGTAGTTTTCATCCTCGAGTTCACCGCATGGTGCAAGATGGCTTCTGGTGTTCCGGTCATCACGTCCATGCTCCAGTCAGCGGGAAAGAGGAAGGCAGAAGAGGGGAGAAAAGGCTGCAGTTCTCAGCTGGTCAGCTTCCTCTCTGCAACTTTCCCAGAGTCCCACACACTGCTCTGCTTACATCTCACTGGCCCAGCCTCGATTGAGACATGCAGCCTTTTGGTTGGATGCGATATGGCCCCCAATGGTATTACGTGTTTGCCACCAAGAGAGGAGAGAATGAGCGTAGGGCGGAGCCTGCCGGCCTCGGTTAGCTTGTGATCCTCTGAGGAGCGGAGGCCCTCGTGCCCCTCATATAACACTGTGGAATCTAAAATAACAGCAAAGACTCAGCAAGATGAATGAGTCCCAAAAGAATAAAAGGGCTTCGAGAAGGAGAGAAAGGGAAGAATGACTGAGGGGGAAAGGAAAAGGAAATGGAAGGAGAGAGAGGGGAAGGAGAGGGGACAGGAGAGGGGACAGGAGAGCAGGGAATGAGCCAAAGAGACATCGAGAGGAGGCCAGAGAAAGGAGAGGAATGAAAACGGACCGCGAGCTTCTCGGGGTGCCTCCCGTTTCCATCCTCAGGGGTAACCTGCTACCTGGAGAAGTGGTGACTTCCTGTTTCTCAGGCCTGGGGCCTTCTGTGCTTTCCTAGGAGCACGGCTCCCTGCTTCTGCTTCAACCACAGAGATTCTGGCTCCTTCTCTTGCAATGCCTTGAAAATGAGACTAGCCGGGTCCCTCTATCTCTGGGCTGCCCTTGACCGTGAGCTGTCACCAGACCAAGCACTCTGGAACACAGCATGTGTGCTCAGGGTTCTCTACTACACAACCAGACACACGTCAGGTGTGGAAGGTGCCGCTGACTTAGCCCCTCCCGGACTGACCTCTCCAACGTGCTGTTCTCTATGCTTTGCCTCCTGCTCCCCAGGACACGTACCCCTGCATCGGGACTCCCGGTCAGCCGCCCCATCCCCTCTCCCACCCTCCCCAGAGGAGGGGGCTCAGCCACATTTCTCCCTGTATCTTGCCAGGTGGGCGGCAATGCCTCAAGCTTTGGCAGAAGATGTTGGTGTTCTCACCTCCCCCGGTAGCCTGCAGAGAGAGAGGTAGTTTGTGGTCCACGAGCAGTGAGGTCTGAAGACCAGCTGACCTGCTTCCTAGGTTACCCAGGAAGCATCACCTGGCACAGAGGCGAGCTTTGGTGTCCCCCAGCTTTTGACCCTGAGGCCACACACTGAGGAACGAGGACCACCACCCTGGCCTTCACCCCTGCGATCGTGCTAGGAGGCATTGGTTCCTTCCCGCCCTGCCTGAAGCCAGACCCCAATGCGAGAGGAGAGTCACTGTCTGCAGAGGCTCTCCCGGCCACCTGAGAGGAAGGGTGTCCATGCTGGTTAACTTGTCTTTATTCTGGAGCTCCAGTGGGTGGATGCTAGTCCATCCTCCGTGGAAGAAGGAAGGGAAGGGAAGAAGGGAGGGTGTCGCCCGCGATATCACCTTAGTGAGGGTTTAAGCTTCCGTGGGGTGGAGACTGTGATCTTACATCTACTTTACATCGCCCTCAATACCAAACACGGTGCTGTCCATACTGGTGGACACTTGACGATACTTGTTAAATGGATATAGCGGAAAATGTCTACGGTTTTTCAGCTCCACGTAGCTGAGAGACAAACCTTAAAAAATTTTAAATAACAAGTTAATATGAAAAACTTCCAAGAAAAAGTACCAATTTTTCTCCCATTGGATTCATTCCTTCCTAAATGTCCATTGGGTACAGTCCCCAAATGAATAGGCAGTCCGCTGCTGAATGTCATGCAGATGATCTTGCAAAGTGCAGGCTGCTCTCGGGGCTCTGTGGGCACCTGTGACCGATTCAGTTCCTGCAATAGGTACCGTCATGGGAAAAAGCAGATGGTGAGGTCAAATGTCTCCCCCAACCATATACACACATGCAGACAAGGATGCCCACATGAGGCCCCGGAGGAACCCCAAAGTACTTGAAGTGGTGCCAAAACAAAATTTTATTTCTCCTCCTAGAAAGGGACATTTTTTTTTCACTCCAGAATATAAAAGAACCCATTATTGCAGTAATAATTTCTGTCTAAGTCATGTTTCACTGGACCCGCTTCTCTATGCAATAGGCATAAATAACTTTTATCTAAAAACGGTGAAAGGGTGGTAGAGAGGAAATTGAAGGCTTCCAACAAGGAACGCGGAGCTCTGTGGGCATAAAGGGAAATTGGGAGGCGGCATCGAGGGGGAGCCCTGTGCCGTGGAAAGAGCGCGGGCTCAGGGGTTGGGAGACGTATCTCTGATCTCAGATCTGCCGCTGCGGACGAGCATTGCTTCCTCACACATCAGATGGAAAGGTGAGCTCTAAGTTCCGCCGATTCCGATTTTTTGGAGTGTGTACCCGTTGGAAGTACATGGAGATGAGAGTGAGGAGTACGAGAAACTCATTCTTGGACGTGACAGGATCTCAACGACTAGAATGATCCTTCTAGCCTGAGATATGAAATAACAAGTGTTCTAGGACTTTTGTCTAATTCTTGCTGCAGCGACCCCCACTTAGTTCCTTCCTCAGAGGTTAATTCCCACGGTTGCCCGTGCTGCCATCCATCCAGCCACCTCCCCGTCACTTGTTTATCACTTTTACTATGACTGCAACCACCACGACTTTTGTTGTTATTTATCTTCCTTGGGCTCTAAACAGAGCCAACTTTAAACAAAGCTGCCTGAAATTTTGGTGGCTCCAAAGAATTTGCCATCCAGCCCACACGTGGGTTTGCAGCAACCAGCTGCGGTAAAGTACTGCCACTTTCTTCACCGCCAAATGCTGACCGGCCCAGGGCTGCGAAGTAAGTTTCCCCTCGCATGCCGACTCCATCCTTCCTAGAGCTGCATGGACTGCTGTGTTAAGATGGCAGGAGAGCATGTCGTGATCAATTAGCGATGTCTGTCATGAGAGGAGATGGCAGAAGTAATGACGTGAATGCCACTTAGTTGCTATCTCTGGGCCCTTGGCTCTTGGACTAGCAACCTGTGCCTTCTTGGAGATGAAACTACCGTGGTGAGGACCAACAAAACTCCCCCAGGGACAGCATCTTCCCTCAAGGCTCATACAATGCTCTCCTCCCATCTTCCAGAAGGTGGCTCCCAAATGCCACCCCGTTCCCCCACCTGTTCCAACCAGTGCTCTAAGTCCTTGAGAAGCACTTTACAAAGTCTATTCCGTGCAATAGGAATCCCATCAGCTGCTATTAAGAAGAAGAGTCTCTGATCCTACATTTGGGAAATGCTATATGCTAAAAATAGCCAACATTTTCATCTGACAGTTATTGAACGTTTATTATGTCACAGGTTCTGTTCTAAGTATTTTGAATGTGTTAGTTAATTCTCACAACGACCCTATTGTAATGACCACTTTACAGATGAGGAAACCAAGGCCAGAGAGGTTACACAATTAGGGTTCAATCTGTCAATCCGAATCAAGAATCTGTTCTTTTAACCACTGCATGATGCTGCTTGCTATTTCTCTCTCTCTCTCTCTCTCATCTATCTATCTATCTACCTATCTTTCTATCTATTTATCTATCATCAATCATCTGTCTTTATAATCAGTATCTTCACCTGCATATCTACTCTAAATCTATATTTACATCTATGTCTATAACCATCTCAATGATTCACAAGTTACATTATCATGTTAAAGTCTCTGAAAATTTCTTCTTTAAAGAAATCAATTTAACTATTTAATTAGGTGATTTCCATATTATTTGATACAAGACACCCCTTAAGACACTTTTTTTTCTCTCTTTGCTTAGTTTCTACTCATATCATAGAATGTTTAGAGCACCATGAAAATAGGCTTTTGAGGATTTTCCAAAGGATGAGTCTCTTGAATCCTAGATTCAGCTTTCTGCTTTATTTAGGCCAATATTATTCTAATCAGATGACTCAAAATCCATGTGAAAGTTATCAATTTTTTTAGTTCTTAAATGAGTTGGTAAATGTGGAAAACAAAATGGACTTTATCCTTGAATATCCAATTAATTATTTAAGTAACTGATGATAGATGAGTTAAGTCAAGGCAAGGATAAACTGATAGTAGTCAGTGAGTATTTGCACTCATACATAAAATAAGAATAGTGTGGTATGGCATAAAATATTTAAAATTCAGACTAAAGAGGTTTTCATTTGAGCCCAAATTCAACCAAGAGCTGTAATTTTCTTCCTTGTTATATGTCCAACATGTAAGATTGTTTCTGGTAGGCACTTAAAAAAATATATGTTGATTTGAATAAATGTTTGATCTTAAACAATTTACTTAACCTCCCTGGGTCATTAGTTTCTTCATGTAGAACATGGAGGTTAATTTCGACTTTCAGGGCTGCTGTGAAAATTCAATCAGATGCTGTCTTTGTAAGCAAGTTTTAATTTTAAAGCCTGGCGTAAATGTCAGCTGCAAGCACTGTCATCATCAACAATAATAAACTTAGTCACATTTGAAACACAGCCATTCAAGGTCACATACGATCCCTCAGCCAAGTCTCCACCCGAGCTATCCTGTGAGTTAGGGGGCGCTGGTCAGCAGTAGGCGTGCAGGGAGAAGCAAGCCCCTAGTATAGAGAGTTTTTAAAAGGCCACAAAAGACAAAAGGGGACAATCCCTGATCAAATTAGCTTCTGTCTTTCTTTAGATGCTTAGACATTGTTTTACTGTTGACACAGTGAATTCTCAGTCATTGTTGAATTCAGCTAGCTTATATGTTTAGTTAAGGGGTAGAATGGTATTCCCTTTAACCTTCCCCTTGGCTTGTCCCCAAAGCTACAAAAAGATAGGATTTCTAATAATAAATCCAGACACTAACCCCAAGTTCATTCCTCTATAATATATTTCCTGGTTCTGGAGCAGAGGCTCCTGGGAAACGCAGCTTCAAAAAATATATATATATATGTTGCCTGTAGCTCACCCACCTCCGAACACCTTGATAAACACTTGATTCTTCTTCCCTGGTCCTCTGAAGCTGCCCTGGCCCAAAGGAGAGTCACCAGCCCCACAAGTCATTTAAGCACTGAAATCTGCCCAGTCCAAATTAAGATGTGCTGTGAGCATAAAACAAATACCGAATTTCAAAAAACTTAGTATAAAAAAGTAAAATAACTCATTAATAATTTTTAATACTGATTACATGTTGAACTAATATATTAGCTATATAAATATGTTATTAATTCCACCTGTTTAATTTAGCTGTATACTGTGGCTACTAGAAACTTTCAGGTTACATATGTGGCTTCCTCTGTTGACTGGCATTATACTCTTAGTGTACAATACTGATCTAAAGCAGTGATTTTCAAATTGTAGATTGTGATATATTAGTGGACATAAAGCCAGTTTAGTGAGTTACAAGCTATATTTTTTCTTAATGGAGGAGAATAGAAAAAATTAATAGATTAGATTAGAATATATTCAAAAGAATAAGTACTATTTTGTGAAATTTGGTTTCAATTATATATGTGAGTGTGTATAATTTATGCTTTACATGGTGAGTGACAAAGTAAATATTTTTACTACTCATAGAGTAAAAAGTGTTTAAACTTCCCTTTTCTAAGTTCTCCATGATAAGACAGAACTTCCTGGAGTCAAAATGTTCCAGCATAAACACCATGTGAATTGTGTCTGACTGGGAGATGCAGGGATGAGTCAGGTGGATGCTATAAGTCCAGCTTCGCCCACAGGAAGCCACCTCCCGAGGGCTTCTGGTCTCTGGCAGATGAAGACGGAGACAAATGGCCTCCGACTACCTTGAGCACCCCAGGGCCAGGAGGCATCCTCGTTACAGGCACATTCGACCCATGTCGCCCGTTTCACCCACAGAGGTCTGTTCCTCCTCCGGCACTTCCCTGCGTGCCTGGAGAAGACTCCTGGGGAGGGCATTCCCAGCTCTGGAGGTTTCGTCCCTCCAGTCCCTCCAGCCGGCTGCCTTGGTGACCTTGGCAGGCTCCCGAGGCAGCTCTCTCTGGGGTCAAAGGCGGTTCTGTGTTGGTTCAAGACCCCACAGCAGCATGATGGGGAACCATGTTTTGACTAACCCTGGCCTTGCAGGGGTGATCCCGACCGTCCCCGTGACCAAGGCCACGGCAGCTGCGGAAGCTACAGCGAAGGGCAGAGCAACAGCTGCCCCGAGTCCCCGCACTGGGAAGAAGGGCTCTGTCTTCCCAGGGGAGGCTGGACAAAGGCGAGTCTGGCAACCCAAGCGCAGAAGCAGTGGGTGCTGTGTAGGGAAAAAGGATGCAAACTCATCCCACGGCTGCCAGCTACTCCTGAAAGCCCTTCTCACAGCTCAGCAGGAACAGACGTCGTCACAGGTTTAGATGACAGCAGTTCTACTCCATGCTCCTGAATTACTCAGAATATTTACATCCTAACGCCTCGGGGTCCCACAGAGGACCCTGGGAAACTCTGCCAGTCACGCTAACACGTTTTTGGAGCACTCACTTAGTGCAAGGCCCTGCGTGAAATGTTTAATACATACTATGTAGTCAATGCTTCAGACAGCCCCGGGAGAGCTGTACCTTCGAACTACCATTTTACAGACGAAGAAATAGAGGCTCAGGAAAGATGTGTCACTTGCCCACAGTCACACAGGTTGGAGTCAGCAGACTGGACTCCAGGCCTCTGTGGGTCCCAAGCCCCACGTCTGTGGCACCAGCTCAGCTCCCACTTATCGTGGCCTTCACCTGAGATCTCAGAAAATGGCTCGGAAAGCCCACAGACACATCCGCACACCTGAGGTCCTTGCCGTGGTTGGGGCGAGCCTGACTCTCAGTGTGTCCAGGGGGCGAGAAGCCGTCCTATTGGGACCCATGGGGACGCTGGTCATTACAACGCTGCTAGAGCCCTCGGTTCGAGGCACCCAGCAGCGTCTTTGAATGGAAGCTCCTTGCGTCGTGCCACCTGCCCGCAGCAATCTCAGCACGCCCTGCATCTCAGCCGGCGGCTTGTCTCCACTCAGACCCGGCCCTGTGAGGGAAGTTGGCCAGCACAGGCTGGCCCGTGGGGACCTGGGGCTGCCACCCCCTCCATCACGTCGGCTCCATCTCCTGCTCCAGCCGCTCCTCCCCCTGCTGAAACTTCGTCCACCCGCCCGAGTGCCCTGGGGTTCGGGTTGGTCAGAAATCACAGAGTCGGGAGGGGCTGGAACTTCCTCTCCCAGGGGACTCTCCCTAACAGACCTGACTCACTATTCAGACCAGGTCTGAAGCAGAATGGCCCCCACGATGCTATATGGTCAGACACAGTTCTGCACACATGTTAATGAGGAGAAATGCATAGGGGAAGCTCGTCACCCTGTCTACACTTGCCCAGGGTCCCAGCTGACAGAGAAGTGTGCCTGGTGCCAGGGGCGGAGGGAAAACACAGAAGCTGTCCCCTTGCCAATCTGCCCAGCTCCCACCACTGCCTGGCCAGGCCTGGCAGCTGCCTTTCCTGGGCGACCCTGCCACCTGGCGCTGATGTGGACCTTGGTCGGCCTGAGACCTGTCCCCGGGCCTGCCCGAGCAGGTAGCACCACTGGGCAAGGCTTCCCCCAAAGGAAGCCTTGGAATTCGTTGGTTTAAAGGGTCTCTTCCAGCGCGCATGCTCAGTTTTGTAAATAAACACAGAGAAAAATCGGGGGAAAAAAACCACCAGTGACTTTCGCTGTCAAGGTATTAAACATACAACCTTTCTGTATGTTTTAGTTAGTTTAGGATGAATATTGTTTTCCTGATCAGAAAAAAAAACAAAAAACCCACATTAAAAACTATGCAGACCTAGCGGTTTAGCGTTAGGCCTCTGGTGCGGGCGCCATAACTCCCCAGGCTTACAGAGTGTGCGCGCACCCCCTTTGTACCTCTGGGACACATGGGTTTTCTTTCATCCTGGTTCTGTGGAGGTGTCTCATCTCCTTTGGCTCTGACCCTGATGGCTTTAATTCGGCTCTGTGACTCTCGGCTGGCTCTGGCGGCACCCTCCATTTGCCACTTTATCCGCCTCAGCCTTGCTCAGCAGCGTGCTCCGGTCCAGCTTGGGACAGCCACGCCATGGCCTTGGACCCCGAAGCTGGCCTCCTAGGTAGGCCTCATGTCCAGCTGCTATCGTCAGCCGAGTGGCTTCGACCCTGGTGCCCCTCTGGTTTCCTAGAGTCCAGTTTCGGGGAACAAACACAGCCCAGCAACGAGCAAGGAATAATGTAGGAACCCGCACGGTTCTCTCTCTACGTTCTAATTACCACGCTCTGGAAAGCTGACCATTTCCTGAACGTTCGCTGCCGACCATCTGCGTGAAATGATGATCCCTCTTCTCTACGAGGAGGTGCACCATGAATGCCACCATGGGGTCGCCACTCGCCACCACCTAGCACCCTCAGCTCTGCCCAATTCAACTGTTACTAACTCGGCACCGGCGGCGACTCGCCATCCTGCTGGTGCCCCTCCGAATGCTGGGGCTGAGGGAAGGTCGAAGAGGAGAGATGCCCCGTAGTGACCCTCCAACAATGCAGAGACAGAGAGCCCTTGTGCTTTATTCTTCACATTAGCGGGGCTGGTATCTTCCCACTGATCATGTGCCACTGCATGGTTTACACGACATTTTCACATAGACGTGATTCTCACTCTCGAGAATTCCCACTTCACAGACGGGGACGCTGAGGCTCAGAGTAGTCACCTGACTTGCTCACGCACATGAGACCAGGGAATGGAAGTGACAGGAGGCCTAGAGACATGTCCCTCTCCATCAGCTCACAGCCAACAACCTCCGTCAAGTCCAAGGGCAAGAAGCCCGAAAATCGCTCCTTCATTTCCGAGAATAATCAGGTCAGTCCACGAGAGACTGGCAGGGCTTGAGTAATCAGAGAAACCAGCTTTCCAGTGAAGATGGACGTGTGGCAGGTAGAGACGATCAGGGGGTGTGCACGGTGTGACAGGTTCCAAGGTTAGTAACAAGAACAGTGTGACAGCAGCGGTAATCAGAAGGAAAGCGAGGGAGTGACCTGTAGTCCTGAAGCTCTCGGTGAAGGACAGGATGGGGACAGGCAAGTCCTTTATTACCCTGACAATGAAGTGTGCTGCTGGCTAGCAGGACAGCGGTTCTGGATAACGCTGCAGAGAGGAAAATTTCAGAGTCGTTGGAAGCAGGAGAAACCAGTCCGTGTGACGGCGCAGACACCTGAGTAGGTGAGGCTGGCTGGAACCGCGTCGTGTGGACACACACACGTGCGTGCGTGTGTTTAGAGAGATGGAGAACCTGCTAGACGTCAGGACCTGCGCTCTCTGCTGGGACAAAGGTAACTGGATCACAGAGCTGCCCCCGAGGGACCCCCCATTGGCGGACGGGGGACAACTCTGCACTTAACTACCGTGATAAGTGTAACAAGTCCGCGTGAGCTCGGAGAAGGGATAAGTGTCACAGATTCCTTCTCACGTGACGGCTTCCCAACCCACTGGACACATTCCCTGACGTTTGGAAAAGGCTTCAGAGCCAGGCTGCTTAAGTCTGAATCTCGGTGCCATCTCTTAAAGGCTTTGTGATTTAGGGTAAGTCACTTAACCTCTCTGTGTTTCCTCTTCTGTGAACTGGGGACAATCATAGCAGTTGCGTGGTTGCTGTGAGGACAACGTGAGTTAATACGTAAAGCCCTCGGCAGCACCTGGCATGTGCCTGGGATGTGCGTGTCTGTCAGAGGAAGCCCGTCCATCCTCCACGTGCGGTCCAGCCGGGGGTGGGGATTTTCCTTCCGAATCAAACATGGCTACTTGGGACAAACCCAGCCATCAGTCCCATGTCCTCAGCCTTCTAGGAAAAGCCCAGAGACCTTGTGATATTGGAGGAAGGCGATAAATGTTCATTGTTAATTTAATCCTGCAGATCAAAAATCTGAATCATTCTAGACACATTTCTGGGTCCAGACGAATGAAGGTATAGTATTCCAGAACAGTAGAGGACATGTTGCTGCCCATCCCCTAATAGCTTCCAACATGACCCCTCATGGAGAAGGCAGGAAAAATTCTCAGAGGCGGTTTGGGACAGAGTCCAAGCTCGGGGGCTCCCTTCAGTGAATCGAGCTGGTGTCTTGCTCAGCATGGGGACTGCTTATAATGAGTGCCCAGTAGAAAGCCTGTTTGATAACAAACTGCAGTCAAAGGGATAGGCCTTCCTCTTACAATCCCCAAAGAAAGGGTTCAGTCTTGAGTTGTTGCTGAAGAACCCCGAGCTCCTCGGGGTGTCTTCTTGCAACCCTCCCAGGGCAGTCATTGAGTAAAGCCACAGAGGGACTGCCGTGCTGGCCAGCTCGGGCTCCGCTACTCTCCTCTGACCTCGGCTGCCAGCCCCCCGCCCCGCCCTCACCCGCTGCTCATTGGAGCGCCGATAAATGGCCAAAGAGTGGAGAAAGTAGAAGGCTGAGACTTTATGGCTTGTCTTTTTGCACGAATGAGCCTCAGTTTACTCATCTGTAAACCGGGGCGACATACCCACCTTACGTACATTACACGATTCGTAAGAGGATCAGCCGAGGTGATGTTTATGAAGGCATCTTGAAAACTACGATGAGCTCTGCCAATGCCAGTTCTGTTACTCTAACTCATTCCAGTGTTTGTCAAAAGGGAAAAGGTAGAAAGATCAATGTGCGAAAAAGAATGTTGACTCCTTTCCCAGGCAATGAACCTTATTCTCTGCCACGGCGTGAAACCACACTGAACCGTGTCCACTATTTGGTGAGTGCGAGGCTGTTGTTAAATGAAACCGTCATCGTTATTTATGGCTTGAGGCCTACCTGCTTCCACATAGGTTTTCAGAAGGCGTTAATTTATTACCCGTACTGGATCTCGTGTTACTTTGGCATTTGACTGCTGAGGGAACGAAACGCAGAGGACAGAGGAGTTTTAAGCCGAGCCGGGGACAGGAGAAGTGTCTGGGTAAACAGCCCTTTCCAGGAAGCTGGGTCCCCGCTGGTACCTGTAGGGATGAGCACTGGACAGCCGCGGTCAATCAGGACACTGGACCCGGCCCTTCTGGGGTTAGTAGATGCTGAGCTAATATCATCTTTACATCCAAGGGAGATGAGGAGACTTGGCAGAGAGGTTGCCAGAACCCAGAAAAGGTCACCTTGAGAGAAGCGATGCCCTTCCGCTGGGGGACACGGTCAGCCAGGGATCAACCAGGACCCCGTGCTCCTGCTGCGGCTCCCCTTGGCCAAATGAGAAGCTCCAGAGTGGGAGAGCCTCTGGGTAGAGAGATCGGGAGGGCAGGGGTGGAAGGGGCATCTGCGGGGCAGAGGGAAGAGCTCCAGCGAGTGTGTGCAGAGAGCTGGCGTCAGGCCGGGGAGGGCCATGCGCAGGCCGGGGAGGAAGGAGGTCACGCCGGGGAAAGAGCTCCCGTCAGAGGGACCAGGATGCCAGGCCCGGGTTATTGCAGGTGAAAACCGCAGCCCATCGGAGACATTCTGCATCCTCTCGCGGGCTCTTCCGTACCTATACAAACCACACATGGCCTTTGGGGACCCTCAAAACATGCGACCAGTGGCACTCGGCGCCCACTCCATCCCGCCTGTGTTCTTAATTTGTCAGAAAGGCAGCTGCTTGGAGCTAAGTGGCCAATTCTTGTCTTTATTCAGATTGTTACAATCCAATATGTTACAATCTATGTCTCAGATTTAGCAGTTAATAAAACAACATTCGAATTTCACTGGAGCCTCCTTTTAATAATAACCAACAAAGATGATGCTGTGTAACTTGATGGAAAGCAAAATGCATTTTGTCAAGACAGAAAGAGAGAGAGAAAGACTTTAAGAAATTACGTTTCCTGAAAAAAAAAATCGCTCCCTAAAGTCATGAGGAAGGCTGATCTGGGCCTCACCAACAAATCACTGCAAAATAAGATAAACGACAAGCGAAACAAAGCTTGGAGTTTTTCGGATTAGGATTCATCTTTGGGGCTAGTTGCAAGCACAGATGTCAAAGGGTTTGTTGGTCACATCATGCCCTGCTTAAAAAACACGGATGGCTCGACAAGCCCGCAGAATCCAGAGCACATTTCTAAAGATGCCAGTCAAGGCCCTCTGACATTTTCTTAGTACCTTTCATCCCTGAACACACACACACACACACACACACACACACGCGACACACGCACACACATCAAGACACACACACACACACCCCCGGGCTGCCACCCCTAGAACTGTGCCCTTCCTCAAGCATGATTTTCCTCATTCTCTACTCCTCAGTGGTTCAACAGCTTTTCCCCTGCCTCCTCCTTTCAAACTCTTTCCGACCCTTCAAGACCCAACCGAAAGGCCACCTTTTCCATTGAACTTGCTTTACAGTCTCGCAGTTGAAATGCTTCCTTCCGCTGGGCTCCCAGAAGAATTCCCCCATAGCTCATCGCGGTCTGCTATTTATTCTTGTTACGTGAATACCTTCCTCCTGCTTGCACAGGGAGTTACCTGAGATTTCTCCAGCTCACCCCTGACATCTCGATGGCACCTAGCCCAGTTCTTGGCATGCAATCAGCATGCACCGAATTTAAGCAAATTCTGCTCCGTACCCCAGCACACTCAGGGCTTCCTCAAATTTCAGTTAGAAAATAGTTATTTCGTGCACTAGAAAATATAATTCACCTGTGTATAGCCTTTGGGTCAGGGTGGTGCTGTTTTATGCTCTAAAAGACATAATTTACACAATGAAGTAAATAACCCCTTTAGACCTCTAGAGCTGAACGTTCATAAGCTGTCACCTGCAACATATAAACCATCTGAAGGAATTAATGACTATCTAATATGAAAGCAATTATTCTGTTCCTACTGGAAGCATCAACCCCAATATAGTTATGTCAAATAATTGAAAACAGCATGAGTTTGATATTTGAATCTGTCATTAGGTATTTTTAGAGCAGAGGAATTATCTAGTGTTCTGGATGTGGCCCAACATAGTTCTTAAGGATGACTGTTCCTCAGGTTGGTTTGTTTCTAAAGGGTTTCAATGCTCTAGACATCAAGCAGACAGTTTCTGCATGTACAATTATAATTACTCAGATATTCCAAGTCCATTTTTATGAATGGCACAAAGTCTCAGGTTGGCCTCCTGGCCCGACTGGCCCGTGGACATTGGCTCTAGAAGCTCCACTAATGCATGCTCGGCTCCCTTATCTCGTAAGCAGACACGGGGCATGCATGTCATATTTTCATAATCTACTTTTACTTGATCTTAAGCTCTTGCGCAGACTGAATATGGTCTTTCAGAGGCAGAACTTCCTTGCATTTGGCCTGGGGATTCCAATTAACTCTGCTTATGCTGTGCCCTTTGCCCCCTCCCCCTCCCCACTCCCCACAACTCTGTCCTGCTTTCCAACACTGCCCCTCCCTCTGGGCTGGGTCACTACCCCCTCAGGAGGCCTTCTTCGGTGGCTTCTCCCACACTCATCTCTGTTCACTGCTGGGAGCCCCTATTAAACTTAAAATGAGTGATCTCCACTTTAATAATGAAAATGGACTGCCTTGCTTTCTTCTTCAGTTTTATGTGTAGGAGTCTAGTCTTCTCAACTAGATTATAAGGCCCATGAGGGCAGAGACCACTTTTTATATTTTGAACCAATTTCTCTATCTGTTCTGAAGAGTGTCTCAGGCAGGAGACAGAAACCATTGATCTCGGCTGCGGTCTAGCGGGCAATCTTTCTTACAAGAGAATTTTCTTTGCAGTTTCATTAAATGTAAAGAAGAGAAAAATGAAAAGTAATATGATGACTCTTCAAGAAGAATAATTGAACAGCAAATGGCGACATGCTGTTCTGTCAGCTCAAGAAAGACAGACAAAAACAGGATACTAATGATAGCAAAAGGTCAGACTCTCAGAAGAATTTTTGACCAAAATGATGGAGACTAATTAGGAATTCATTATTTATAGCCTACCTACTTCCAGAGGACAGAAAGCACGGTGGAGGGAGGCTGTGGCATCTATGACAGAGCCAAGGGTCTGGAAATATGACTCAGGATTCAGCTTGGCTCTAACTTACTGTGTGTGATTAAACTAATTATCCTCATACTTTAAGCTTCATCTATAGAATGGGCATAATCCCACAGACTTTTGTAAGGATTAAATGGGGCTATTTTTCATATATACACATTCGAATGCTCTACAGATGTTAGAAAGTCTCCGGGGTCTGTAAAACCTGGGTAAGTTCTCAACTAAATGAGATCTCTATTAAGCAGAACTCATGGGGGAAACCTGGCAGGCAGACAGCCAGCCTTGCGGTAAAATTCACCCAGCCTGGTGAGTTGCATTGCAAGGTGGGAACGCAGACCCGGATGGCCTCACGCTCACTCCCAGTTGTGGGACTTTATTACTCCCTTGGTATTTCCCCTTAATTGATATCTAAGACCCTAATTTTCAGAGGAAGAAGGAACTGCTCTGAGAGGTCAGGTCAATTAGCATTCTCACGGAGCACACAAGACAGAGGCAGAGGACAAGCCCAGAAGTCGGATGACACATTCCGGCCACTGTGGTTTCTCTCATAGGAGCTGGCACAAAGCGACGAACACACCAAACAGACCACTTGTGCCGAAAAGTGGACGCGCTCCATCCGGTTCTGCACCAACGACCCTTTTTGAAGATCCCCAGAGGGGTCACATTAAGTGAATGCAGTTCAGGAGCATCGCGGCCAGTCCTGGGAGGAGGTGACGCCGCAGCCTGGCCTCGAGCATTCTCCCACGGCACTCCACGGCCTTCTGACAGCTCTGGGCCAGCCACGGTGGCCTGTCTGCAGGGAGTTTTCTGCCCTCAGGTTCTTTTCAGAAACCTGACAGGCCCAATAAAGGCCCAGCGCTGATGGGGAGAGCGGGCTCCGTCCTGCCAGCGGCCTGGCGCTGCCTCCGCTGCCTCTGCTGCCACAGCGGGGCCGCCGGAGCCACACCGGCCCCTCAGCTTTCGTGACTCTCTCCCTTCAAGGGACAGAGCATCCCAATGGCAGGGAAGGGAATCATTTTTAAACTATTTCTAACTCAAAAATAAAAAAAGTCATTTTTCCACAGATATAGTTCTGCTTTATAAATCACCCCTGGGGATGGAGCGGGGACCAAGGTTGGCAGAAGCTAGAAACGCAAACGGAGGGCTGGCCACCCATCCCGCAGGAGATGGCCCCTCCCCACCGGCCCTACAACCTGCACGCTCGTCTGTCTCTCGCCCTTTCTTTTTTCCTGAGGCCCCTCTGCCCTGTTCGTCTCTTCTGATCCCTCTCTGAATCCAGGGGGAGAAAGAGAGAGAGAGAAAATACAAAGGCACGGCTTCCATGTGAGTGACTTCGGGCATTTTCTCTTCCTCCTCATCCCCGCCCCAGGCCTCCCCGCCACTCCACACTCCCCCTTCTCGAGATGGGTTCTGGTCTCCCTTCTCCAGTCCTTGGGAAGGTGAGGGCCCGCAGAATGCTTTTCTATAAAAGAAGCGGAGCCCTTCCTTGTGAGGAAACAAAGCCAGGGGAGAGCCTGTGGAGGGGGCGAGGGAAGGAAAAGCCACTTAAGAACAGCCTCAGCTCGGGCCAGGAGATTCGGCCGAGCTGGGGTGACCCACGATCCTCCGCGGGCCTTCCCAGGAGAAGCGTGCACATCGGTGCCGATTCAGCCCAGAGGACCTCGCTGCCATCCAGCCACCACTCACAAATTACCTGGAGACACTTCTGGTGCCGGCCATGATAATTATATTGATAAGGAAGCTGGAGGGGAGGCAATAAATCAATGGCATTGTGCGGATTTTTTGAGTATCAATCTATCGAATTACTGCACGTCTCTTCCACTCTCATTTGTGGGTCAATAGGCATCCGTCTTGCTCACCACTGTCATTGATTCATTGAGTGCTGGGTATATTATCTGTCCCTCAGGTTTATATTTTCTCACTCTACCTATAGAACTCTCGTCCGTTCCTCTCTCCGGCCTGGCACGCTGCCATTTGTTCTCCCCTCCATCCTCTCTGCGCCCCCGTCCCCCCTCCTCCCCCCATCATAACTTCATCTCTTTGACCGGCCCATTTTGCTTCTAATCCTGGAGTCTTACTCACTCTAGTCAAATGACGCATCTGAGAGACAGGAAGATAGTGAAAGGCAGGGAGGGGCTCTGCTGGTTCCCTCCAGCCTCTTAAGTTGCTTTTGGTGATAGATTTTTGCATCTGGCTTAGAGATGCCGCCACCACCTCGCACCAAAGCCAGATCGTGGGTCTTGGAGCAGGTGGGCCCGCTCTAAAGGAGATAAACGTTTCAAATGGAGCACCTCGGGTATGCCACGGGGTAAGCCCAGCCTTCCTCATGCGAAGTTGCAAAAATCTGCCCACCAACACTGCTGAGAAGGGCCACAGAAGGAGACCTGAAAGAGAAGCTTTCAGGCACGCAGGAAAGAAAAGCCACTTTGAAATAATTATTAAGTGACATGAGCTGAGCAAAACTAAAGGCACATTTATTAAGTGAGCATTAAATAAATGTGAGTAGTATTCCCACTTCAGCTGGCTTCAGATGAAGTGAGGAAAATGAAGTCCCCCTATGCCATTCACCCCACCACCCTCTCCTCCCATCCCAAGAAGGGAGCAGAGACACCAGAGAGAAGCAGAGAGGTCTGTGGTGGGTTAGCAGCGGCTGCGCCCGGTGGGGACACACCAGAGGGAGCTCGGAGAAGTAAACGAAGCCAGAGGGACCTGGTGCCGGCCCTGGCTTTCGATAACGGCTGGCTCGGCGGAACACTGTCCTGGGAAAAGCAAATTTAAAAAAGAACGTCTCTGATCTCCTCCAGGAGCACGGTTTCCTGGTTTCAAGTTGCTCTGGATTGTTTGGGACACAGCAGAGGCTGGGCGCCATCGGACTGAACTTTCCTCCAGGAGAAGCTAAAGTGATTTCTGGGGTAGTAGCCTGGGAGGGTGGGGTAAACATTAAGCTAACAAGGATCCCTGTCAGTAGGCCCTAAATCTGATCCCAGGAAAGGAGTGTTGATTT
This sequence comes from Pteropus medius, assembly GCF_902729225.1. Lineage (NCBI taxonomy): Eukaryota > Metazoa > Chordata > Mammalia > Chiroptera > Pteropodidae > Pteropus > Pteropus medius. The sequence continues at coordinate 10,907,595 of NW_024349225.1, forward strand.
GTTAGTCTTTTCACGAGAACGGTTTGTGGCCGCTAATTAAAGCTGGCCGAGAGACGGCAGTCAGGAGCACAGACCGTGGTCAGCAAGATCGCGTTCAGCCCCGGCTGCTCTGCTCATTAGCTGTGTGTGCAGTGTCGGTCAGATTCCTTGGCCTTTCCTGAAGCTCATTTCCCTCGTCTCAAACAATGGAAAACAAGAGAGGACTTTCCATCCTGCTGGTTGTTTACACCTGCTCTGATTGATTGATGCCTCTCCCGATTGGTCATTGCCTGAGCCACAGGGGTTGGTAAATATCTTGGCTCCTAAATATCATTCCTCGCTCTCTTAGAGGGCCGTTGTCAGGAAAGAATGAAATAATGTAAGGGAAACGCTCAGTGTGGTGCCTGGTAAATGCCCAGTTAGCTGTTGGTATTTGTTATGGACTGAATCGTGTCCCACAAAGAAGACAGGTCCAAGTTCTGACCCCCTGGCCTCAGAGGTGACCTTATCTGGAAAAGGGTCATGGCAGATGTAATTAGTTACAATGAGGTCATACTGAGTGAAGGGCCCCTAATCTAATCTGACTGATGTCTTCAAAAGAAGATGGCCATGTGAAGACGTAGAGACGGAGACACAGGGAGAATGCCAGGTGAGGATGGAGGTCAAGGTTGGAGGGATGCACCTGCAAGCCAAGGAGTGCTGAGGGGTGCCGGCTGCACTGAGGGTCACACCGCCCCACCCGACCCCGGGGCGGTGTCGAGGCACGGATGCTCATGTCACCTCCCGCCCTCCCAGGGCATTTTCTGTATCTGTTGGTCATGGTAAAGAATGCATGGCACTGTCATTACATACAGGGTTCCATCTCCCCCATGAGACAGAAGAGAGTTTTTCAAGGACGGGGCCGAAGTCACAATAAATATTTGGTATGTGGGTGTATTTGAGAACAGTGACAGTACATCCGCAGTCAAAGCGAAAGCCCTGACAGTGGTGACGTGGCCCTACCTGATCCGGGTAGAGGAAGAACCGGGACAGTCATTCTATTTGCCCACAAACCGCATTTATTTATTGTAGCGAATGCCAAGTACTAGCTAGGTAATGTGCAATGGCGCAGTCATCACTGCAGTTTCATGAGGTGGGTACCACGATTATCCCCACCTCATAGATAGAGAAATTCAATGATCTCCTCACAGCTAGAAGGCAAAGGAGCCAGGTTTGAACCCAGGTAGTCAACTCCATTCCAGAGCTTAACATTAGCATTCAATTCTTTACCTCGCTAGGCGGAATCTCCTCCTTCATGAGACAGGAACGATCTAAGCCTGCATTGTGTGGTTGCTCCGAGGCTGGAGTAGGATCACGTGTGAGGGGCACAATGCCCTCTGCACAGAGCACACATTCGGTGCACGTTTGCTTCCTCCGCTGCCTCCTCCTCAAGCTCAGAGTTACTCTCGCCCCGTCCCTTAGTCCTTAAGCTTCTTATAGCGCTAACACTGCCTTTAGAACCAAAGTTTGTAAGCCTCTTTTCTCCTTTACGCGGAGAAAAAGAAATATAATTTCTGTAAGACTGATTTTGCAATATAGGAAATGTATTGTTCTCTACGGTTCTTGCTGACTAGATAACCAGCAGAAGAGCGAATTTATTATTTTAGCAAGTTAAACAGGACCTCGGAAGAAAGGACCCCTGTGACCACAAAGCGCTGGGACTATACTAATGAGGAGATTAAAAGAAAGTTCGGCTCGCGCCGTCCCAGATCATCACGAATGTACCCAAGGATTATTAACAGCCACAATTACCTGGAACTACATTAGCTATCTGGTTGGTTATTCCAAAGTCAACTTGTATTGAAGAGATGAGCTTAGGGGCGTTAATCAGTTGTTTGAGGTGGCTGCCAGGGCCCTGTCCAGTAGGAAAACTCTTTGGGGAAATACAAGGGCGCGCCGAAGGCTCCACAACGCCCTTCGTCCGATTCTCATCCCAGTGGAAGGAAGCTCGGAGTGCTCCTTGGAGGAACAGCCCCTCCACCAAAGCCTGGATGCCCAACCTCCTCCGCTGGGCCTCTTTGCTGGAACCGCTTGCCCACTGTGGGGGCCAGACTCATGCATTCTGGATAAGTCCTTGGGAAATCAAAATGTCCTTCTGCAGAAGCAGCATCCATTCCAGGGACCCATCCCTCCAGGGGACAACGCTCTGGGCTTTATGGCCCCAGGAGTCATCGTCCCTTCCTAGCTCCCCTTCGAAAATCTTCAGCTGCCCATCCTGCTCTGCAGGACTGTGCACCGTGAGACACCCAGGCGCGGGTCTCAGAGGTCGTGTCCTTCCCGATTTCTCTTGCAGATCCCACTCGTCCATGCCCCGCGCTGCCCACCGGTCTTGAACCTGGAGACCCGCTGAGAGGATGGGGGCGGACGGGGAAACCGTGGTGCTGAAGAACATGCTCATTGGCGTCAACCTGATCCTTCTGGGCTCCATGCTCCAGCCGTCAGAGTGTCAGCTGGAGGTCCCCACCGAAGGGGTCCAGAGGCAGGCGGCGGAGGAGGAGGGCGGCGTCGCCAACTACAACGCATCGGACAAAGAGCCCCCCGTGGTCTTCAACCACGTATACCACATCAACGTGCCCCTGGACAGCCTCTGCTCCTCGGGGCTGGAGGCCTCGGCCGAGCAGGAGGTGAGTGCAGGAGAAGAGGCGCCGGCAGAGTACCTGGGCCAGACCTCCGACCAGGAGGCCCAGGTCACCTTCACCCACAGGATCAACCTCCCCAAAAAGGCCTGCACGTGTGCCGGCTCCGCCCAGGTGCTGCAGGAGCTGCTGAGCCGGATCGAGATGCTGGAGAGGGAGGTGTCGGTGCTGCGAGACCAGTGCAATGGCAACTGCTGCCAAGAAAGCGCAGCCACAGGTAGGGCGGGGAGGGGAGGCCATGCGGAGCGGGAGGGGAGGGGGGTGCTGCGTGGAGCTGGAGAGGACGAGCAGGCGGCGCTCTCTGCTGAAACATCCCTGAGACCTAAATGCGGCCCTTCCCCCGGGGACTCGGCGCTTAGCCAGTCTGAAATACATTAACCTGATTTTGGGGGGACGAGTCAGGTAATGGTACATGGGTTCAGCACAGCCACTTCTGCAGCGAGCAGGGAGTTTGATGTCTGTCTTCATTCATCTTTGGTTTTCACAGGCTGTCGAATTGATATCTATCCGTGTTAACCCGAGGGACTAGAGAAGGCAGGTGCCGTGTTCACTCAACCGCAGCCTTTCTCCCATCTGAGTAAAGAATAGTCATCAAGGTCTCCGAGGACCTGTCCGGGTCCTCTCTAGCAAGATGGAGGTTTGGGCCCCCGCCCCCGCCACCAGCGCGCGCGCATGCGCACACCGCTCACAACCGCACACACGCACACACGCGTTCACAGAGTTATCTCACCCTCCCCCCAAAGGCTGAGTGTCCAAGAGGGAGACCTCTAGCCTCACCCGCCCTCGGACTAGTCACACTAATGAATTACTTTATGTGCTCCTCTGGGAGGAGTCATTACATCTTCAGAGCCAGACTTCCCAAGTTCAAATCCTGGCTCTGCCACTTACCAGCTTGTGACTTAAGCGAGTTTCACAACTGCCCCTTCCTTTCCCCGTGACAAAAGATGATAGGCTAAAATGACAAGGAGTTGTTAAATATAAAAGCATCTATTCAGATGAAACTCTGGTTTCTAGCAAGCCCCATATAAGCAATAGCTGTTACCAGCTGACACCCAATGAGCAGAAATTGTGTCTGTCCCTATGTGCCCACCTTCCTCACTCAAAAGCTGCCTTAGACTCATGCCATTCATTCTCTAAGGAGAAGAGGAATTCGTCTTACGACTTTGGGTTCAGGCTGTTACTTCTACAGAGTTCAGTATCTTCAGGCTTTCACAGAAATGAGAGCAGGAGGTGGCCAGAATGACATTTTAACAGGGCCTGGGTGGCCCACATGTCCAGAGGGCTGTCAGACATGTCCATCCTGAGACACACCCAGGTGAAGGGCCGTCTTTGAACAGTGAACTATTTCACGGAGTTTCTCAGCTCTTTCTCTTCTTTATAACCAAACTATCAATAAACCAAACTATCGATAAACCAAACTATCAATAAACAACCTGATGGAGAGAAGCAAGTCCTGTTGTTCAGTGTCCTGCTCCTCAGTGACAACTGTCAGGCCAGCTCACCTTTTCCATGGAGACAGGAATACAGGAAAGTTAGTCATAGGTATCCATGGACATGGGCCCTTTGCTGCCCAGGAAGCTAGGTGACTTTGATGGGTGGCTTTTTACCAGCCATATATTGGAAAAATATACAAGCAAGAGCTATGTTAGGCAGTGTCATGTAGTACCCTTTCAGGCCATGGGGGCTGCGTGAAGTGACAGAATTAAACAGAATATAATTTGCTGGACTTCACATCCCCAAGGCCAAGTGTAGAGGATGCCAAGCAGATTGGGTTTGCGTTTGTTTAGTAAGTTTGTGTGATTCATGTTAGCCAGATAAATGAACCACTGTACTCACAGCGTGGTAAGAGATTTGCATAGAATCCTAAAAAGATCGCACACAGCAAGCGGTAAGGATGGGTCTGCATGGCCTGGCCCTGCAGAGCAGGCCCAGTACCCAACCCACATCCCCTCGTGCCCCCTTCAGTGCCCATAGCACCCACGCATCTTTGTCAGGGGTGGCCTCAAACTGTGGGGACCTTCTTGGCCTGGAGAGAGAAAGAGCCCAAGCGTTGACACCACCACCGCCCCAGGAACAGTCTTAATCTACCGTGAGGTGTGACCTGCACTGTGACCAGAGCATCCTGTAAGATCGGCCCTCTCTGGGACTCTGCGTGATAACGCAGCTCGGCTTGGGCTCCTCCCCTCCCCAGTCCCTTCTTCCCGGCCAGCTTCTCCTGGGAGCATTTTCCAATAAGTCACTTTCACCTGAATCCTTATCTAAGGTCCCCTCCAAGGGAGCCCGAGCTGAGACACGCTGAAGGGGGACTCCAGATGGACAAGGGACCAGATGTCATTCATCCTTGCCCCCAGGGCTGTGCTAAGCCCAGATAACACATATTAGGGGAAATATTTATAAAATTGATTGTACAGGTCATGCTTAACTCTCAGCAACATAAATCCGATCAGAGAGTAAGGAGAGGTCTCTGCTCACCCCTCCCCATGCACCATTTACAGGAAGCGCCACTGCTGCCCTTTGACCTTCTCCTTGACCATTCTAGGACAACTGGACTATATCCCTCACTGCAGCGGCCACGGCAACTTTAGCCTCGAGTCCTGTGGCTGCATCTGCAACGAAGGATGGTTTGGAAAGAACTGCTCAGAGCCCTACTGCCCCTTGGGCTGCTCCAGCCGGGGCGTGTGTGTGGACGGCCAGTGTGTCTGCGACAGTGAATACAGCGGTGACGACTGCTCCGAACTCCGGTGCCCGACGGACTGCAGCTCCCGGGGGCTTTGCGTGGACGGGGAGTGCGTCTGTGAGGAGCCCTATGCAGGCGAGGGCTGCAGCGAGCTGAGGTGCCCCGGAGACTGTTCGGGGAAGGGGAGATGTGCCAATGGCACCTGCTTCTGCCAGGAGGGCTACGTCGGCGAAGACTGCGGCCAGCGGCAGTGTCTGAACGCCTGCAGCGGGCGCGGACTCTGCCAGGAGGGACTCTGTGTCTGCGAGGAGGGCTACCAGGGCCCTGACTGCTCGGCAGGTAGGCGGGGGGAGCTCCGCGGGGCACTCGGCAGGGGCGGCCCGGCAAAATCACCGGAGCGGGTGGAGAGGTGGGGCGGAAGGGGGATTTTAAGGGAAATGATTCCCGGTTGGGTTGTGCTTGCTCATTGTCTTTCCAAGAGAGCTGATTTCCTGAGTTGATCACAATTGACAGACAGATGTGAAGGGGGAAAGGGCAGAAACCAGCAAAGGTCAAGTTCAGGCTAAGGGTTGGAGCTTACCCCTGAGACTGGATCGAAGGCGATGGCAATGGTACAGCATTCCACTGTCCCTGAGGTGGAGAACAGCCGTGGGACTACTTTAGGCAAGTCCACTCTGACTCGCAGGGCCTCTAAGAGTGCCGCCTGCTCCAGAATACCCGCCTTGCTTGTCGCCGTGCCCCGGGAGACGTCCGTTTCCAATGCTGCTGCGTGAGATGGTCCTCAGTCTGTGATAAACAGGCTAACCAGGAGCTCCGGTTTTCTCGGAGCTTATGCATCGAAAGGTGTCACTGATTTACGAAGTCGTCTGGCGTCCACATGGACAAAAGTATTTGCAGGCAAGGGATTAAACGTAAACGGGAGCGAGCGCTAAGGCATCAATCAACAGCGCACACGATAACACTGTGTCCAGAAGATTAGAAGGCTGTGACTTGCTTTGTTCCAGATGACGTACAGCACACTGGAACCAACCCCACGTGCCGTCTGCACCACCGACACCAAAGGTGACACTCTAAAAGGAAGCTCTCAATCCAGCAGTGGGAAACATGCAGTGTCTCATTGCAGCTGAGTTGTTTTTTGTTTTTTGTGGGGTTTTTTTTTTTGGCTTAAAATCCGATTATTTTCATCCTCTCACTGTTATGGCCCATCCTCTTCTGTCTAAATCAGTGTGACTCTCGCTGATACATTTGTGTGTGTTTTAAGCAGTACCGATTAAGTGATTGACCTTGATCCTCTCCATTTGTAGTTCGGTCTGTAACAGTGGGCTCGGAGTGCCCATGAAGAAGATTTAAAATAAAAAATAACGACAACAACAAAAAGGACATTTTAAAGCCTGCCGATGGGCTGATTCTAGGAATTTTCTGATCAGCCTCTGACATCGTCTACGGGAGAAATCCTGAGAGGCCTTTTACTCTTCTTTGCCAAGGCTTCGTTCCCAGGTCGCAGACCAGTCAGACCAGGTTCCTGCACCTGTGACTTCACGTTTAATTCTTTCAAAAAAAAATCAATGGCGATAACAGCAACCACCACCACCAACAACGACAATGACGACAAAACCCACAAACAATAACGCCCTTCTTAGGGAAAGTATTTCAATGTTTTTCATTTTTTTCTCGTATTCGATTATTTTGTTTAGCCTTCTGATTTTGTTTGCTGAATTGAAAAGTCTTTCTGAAAATATATTTAGTCACGATACCAATTGTTCCTAAGGAAAGTTCAAGTGGAAGTTAAACCTCGATGTTTCCAAATCTGAAGTCGCTAGGTCGTTGCTGCGGAAGGGGAGGCTAAAGCATGGTCCTGGTTCCCACCCTCAGGACAGGCTCCATGAGTCCCGTGGGTGCCAGGCGTCAGTTAGGGCCGCTGCTGGGTATGGCTGTTCAACAGTCCACACGTTTCTGAACAGAATAGGTGTTTGTTGGGCTGTACATACCTGTGATGTTCTTGACCCTACTTTTCTACAGACAGAATCTTAATCTAATCTGAAGTCCAGACTGAACTGGAGATAAACTCTCCTGGACACTCAGGGAAGCCTCATCAGCTGTTAGCATGACTACAACTGGGTTGAGTCCACATCATGGATACATGTTACCTCTAACGTGTCCCCTCTGTGCTTTGTAAGGAAGACTTCTGGAAGCCCAGATAAATTACTTCATGGGTTCCCAAAGCATGTGAGGAAGGACGGTTACATAATCTCCATCTGTTTCTATAGCAACCCTGGAGCCACCACTCATCGCAGGAGGTGTTGTTCTCAATGCCTGCCTTTTAAACCAAACGCCATGGGTCTCTTCCAGAGAGGTATCAAGGTCATTATCTAAAGTGCTACTTTGCCTGCTCTTTGTGAAAACGCAGCAGGAGAGGAGGCTGTTTGTCCACTGTTGGACCTTTCTGGCCAGGGGCACACACTCCAGCGTCACCGCTGCCCTCACCCACAAGAAGGAGAGAAGAGAGGGAGAAAGGTGAAAGCCAGGAGAGCCACAAGATATACCTCCTCGTAGGTCGTCCTCTCCTTGTTGGCAAAGCCATGGACCAGGCCACCCACTGCGTGGGTTTCATTCTGAGGCCTGGGTTGCTAGAGCCTGGATGCAATTCAGTAGTGTTGACAAGGCCACCGTATCTGCCCCCTGGCCTCGATCTTTGCTTATAGTGTGCCATGGGATGAAATTTCAACCTTGCTGCCTCTGATCTCTGGCCGCGTCAAGACAATTGAACCCAAAATTCATGAATACGGGCACTTAAAACAGGCTGTAGGAAGAAGCTACTCTGGACTTCTAATTTCACAAATTTAAAAGGCAGCCATCCAGAGACACAAAGATTTTTCCACAGCCAGATAGCTAATTAATTTATGGCAGAGCAAAAATGAGAACTCTGGTCTCCTACCAACTTCTAGCACTCGTTAATCCGCTCTGGGATGCTAAGGAGAGCGGAATTGACAAATAAAAAATTTAAAAGTCACGTACACAAAGCAATAGTCTTTCGATATGAAAACCAAGCCCCGTTAAATGATGTAAGAAAAATTAGATGTTGGGCGTGAGAAGAAAAGCACGTTAAACCATTTGTCCTCACCTACCCCTGGGGAGGGAGCTTAGTGCAGGAACAGGCCAGTGGGCTGGCAAAATTCCCAATGAGGCACCAGGATGGAAGAACCACCAGAGCTGGGGCTTGAAACAATCCAGAAAGCCGCTCGCTGGACTTCAGTCGGACCTGTGGGGCTCGGCCGACGTCAGCCTCTGCCTCTGCCAACGCCGCAGCCAGCACAGCCTTTGGCACCTGACGTCTCTCGCTCCTCGGAGCAAGAATCTTCATGGAATGAATCCTAACGGTTCTCACCACATATGTGCAAAAGTCCTGCAAATCTACAGAGTAAACAGCATGGCCGTTTTGGAGATAAGTAACTCCAATTCCTCAAGCCACCATTTATTCCTTTTTAACTACCTCCTCTTCCCCACGTTTCACAGTGGGCACTCCAGAAAGTAAGACTAAAATTACTGTGCGCCCACCCAATATTCACTGAATCAAGGCATGTGGCTCTTCTGCAGTTTGCTTTATAGTTCGATATCCTTTTATTTTACAAGGATTACTGCCACCCAATGTACACAGCTGCTGCTAAGTTACAGGGCAAGTGACAGTGTGACGGCCACTTCCGTGAGCTGCCACTCTCAAGAGTACCTCTGCCATGAACGACACGGTGGCTTTCTTACCGGAGGTGAAGGCAAGGTTCACCACCAGCCTCAGGGCTCAAGATAAAAATTTGCCAAGTTAAGTTGTCAGAATGAAAAATCCTTCCGTACCTCTTTTTTACTTTAAAATCCCCCAATACTTGGCTTGGCTCATTCTCTACTGGCATTATTAGCTTTATTTTCTGGAAGAAGAAACCAAAAAGGAATACTGACCTGTCCCAAATACTCCAAGAGTTGTTGGTGACTTGAAATTTGGAACGGCCATTTCTGTCACTATGACAGCAGAAGTCCCGCATAGGAAACCTGAAATCGGTGTGCCTAGAGGCAGCAGACCTAGAGGACTTTTCTAAAAAGAAGTGTCTCACCTCGAGGATAAGCACCAGTCTGGAATTCACTTCCTGAAAGAGAAGCTGAAGTCCTCTCTAACCCGGTTTCCTTGTGAGGGCCATGTGCACGGGATAGAAAGCACAGTCCATAACCCGGCTACAGACTCTAAGGGGAAGAACAACACTCCACGGAGAGGATCTGGGTTTGAGGATCAGTTCTGCTGTGACCCAATTCTCTGACTTTCAGCAAGTCCCTTAACCTGGGTCTCCGTTTCCCCATCTGTAAATTGGGGTCGTCACGTCTACCCCGTCTACCTCACAGGGCTGCTCTGCTATCGATGGATTTTTTTTTAATTCTAGTTAGATGCTGAGTCCGAACATGTCTGATGGACCGTGCAATGCTATGCAAATGTGAAGTGGCGGTGTTTACTGGATAAGGGGTCCTAGACTCATTCCGCCCGCATTCGAACCCGATCAGCTGTGTTTGCTGACCGTGCAAAGCAGTTTCCTCATCTACGAAACAGGGGGAGTGATAAAACCGATCCCACGGTGTTGGTGAGAGGATGAAACGAGACAGCACGTGTAAGAGTGTTTAGCATTGTGCCCGGTGCGTAATAAACGCTCGCTACGATCATGCACAATGCTGACAGGTTCTATTCTGCGTGCATTTTTACAGGCTGTTCCCAAATTCTTGGTGCATTCAAAGTGTTAATGATGTCAGAATTAGAAATTACGTAATCTTAAAATAATCATTTGAACGTTTATTTACATTTTATTTACATTTATTTAGTTTTATAAATTAAAAAATAAGGTTTTAATTTTTTTCTTTTGGCCAACGTGTACTCTCTTCAATCAGAGGAAGCCCTGCCATCTAGACTGTTTTACCCAATGAACGGTATGGGGCAAAAGCAATCAAAGCAAATGCCCGATATTGCAAATATATGGCCCTGAATTCCTTCCTATGAGTCTGGGCTCCCCATTCCTGCTGCTGCTGAGGAGTTGAGGGGCACGTGTGAACACAGCGGAGAGCTCAGGCACCCTCTGCTCACTGGTCCTGTGCAGCCACCGCAGCTGGCTCTGTCCTACACTCTTGTAAAGGAGAAAGAGCAAAAATTCTCCCAGGAGAAATTCAAAACTAAAGACAACTCTTAAACTAACTGAAGCCTCCACTACATGTAAATTTGTAAGTTAATTATGACTATTGAAATATTGGCCCGATCTTTGATTTGCTCTATGGGCAGGCCCCATTATAGGCACACTGGAGTTAGTCTCCTAATTGGTCTTAAAGGTTCAATTTAATACCACACTTCTGGTGAATCTTCACTTCCCAAGAGAACCGTACATGAAAGGCTATTTCAATGAGGTTTAATCTTTGGCGATTCTTTGAATAGCATTTGAAAAATAGAACAAGAGAGAAAAGCAAAGCCCTCGAGAATGCTTCTTTATCATTATCCCCAAGATCAAGGCTAAGAAAAATTAATTTAACACAAGTTACCTTTCTTTCAAAACTTAAACAGTCCTTTTTTACCAGAGAAAATGATAAAAATAAAGGATTACCGAATGTCTTGAGCAGCCCATGCTATCCGGGACTCACTGTTTTGGCTTCTCACATTTTACACAATAACCAGGAATAAGCCTTTATTTCTATTTGCAAAATCAAATATTGGTTCCCAGGTTAATCTCGTGACAATAACTTATTAAACTTCCCAAAATGTTGCCCAGTGGTATGCTGCCAAATAGCTAACATCTAGCTCCCCGAGGGAAAAAAATAAAGCCCTGCTTTGTAACGTTGGCTAATGTCCGCGGTGTAAATACTCCCTCTGTGGCCAATTGCAAACTACCGACGTGATATCACTAAAGGTGGGGTTGGCCATAGCTACGCAGTAGAACACAGTTATATAGCCTTTCCACCAGAGAGACACAGCACACGTAAATTATCTTAAGGGCATAAATAAAGTGATGAGTTTTGAGTACTTACCACCTTTGTGTTTAATATAATTTACCAAATTGTAAGTTTATAAAACTTAATCTTCCGTAATGGCTGTATTTAACAGCTGTCTTGCAAAATGCCTGAACACTTGACAGTCAACTTTCACGAGCCAGTAGGAGGGGGCCCCATCACAGCGCTGACTCTCAGCCCTGTGGAGATGGGAGAGCTAAGCAGAGAGAGAGAACCTGCCCACAAAGGGAGTTACAAACCGCCCACGGCCACTGAGCCGGGCAGAATGTACAGACAGGGCACGTGGGGTGAGATGTGAGGAAGGAAGTTTGCATCGGGACGCAGAAGGCAGTCCCCTGAGCTCATGCTATCTGTGTATTGCCTCCCGGTAGCTGCCCCTCCAGAGGACTTGCGAGTGGCTGGTATCAGCGACAGGTCCATTGAGCTGGAATGGGACGGGCCGATGGCAGTGACAGAATATGTGATCTCTTACCAGCCGACGGCCCCAGGGGGCCTCCAGCTCCAGCAGCGGGTGCCTGGAGATTGGAGTGGTGTCACCATCACGGAGCTGGAGCCAGGTCTCACCTACACCATCAGCGTCTACGCTATCATTAGCAACATCCTCAGCCTTCCCATCACTGCCAAGGTGGCCACCCGTACGTACCATTTCCCCATCCTGTTCCATTTTCCTTTTCTCCTACATGAGATCATGGGCATTCATGATAGTACGTAATGTCTTTTCTTAATTCTTCGGGGATGCCTGCAATAATCACTGCTCTTGAGGGGACGGGCTTCTGACATGACCCACTCAGGAAGGGACACCAGTAAAAAGGCTCTTTCGATTAAGACAGTTTCCGAGTTCAGCCAGCTCCTATTAATTATAGAACCAAAGGACAAAACGTACTTTAATCATCAAGTTCCGACTTGTTATAAGCTCGCATCTGATTAGAAGTCAAGAAAAGTGTCAGAATTATACAGACTTTAAATCTAGTTTGAGATTCAAAACCGGAGAAATGAAATAGGACATATAATACAAAAGTGCTAAACGGTATGTTACAGATGGTAAAGGGTGGAGCAGGGGGTGGGGGGGACCTTACTTGAGACCGCCACTGACCACGCCCACTTCTCCTCAAAGAGAGATGGTGTAATTTCTTGATAGTCTTTTGTTTAGCAAAAAATCTCGATAGTCCCCTTTGGTTAGAGAAGTCGAGGCTCTAGAACGTAGTTTAGAAAAAGTCAATGGGGAGAAAAAAGAGAGAAAGAGAGACTGAGCCAGGGACAGAGAGCGAGCTAACCCTCTCTCCATAAGAAATGGATGTTTTCTCTTTTACTTAAAACAGAGGGAAAACTCCAATACATCTATATCTAAATATTGTATGTTCGTTTAAGCATAGAGAAATTTTAAAAGATTATCTACCAACTGGTAGCATCAATTATATTAAGGAGTAGACTAGGAAGGCACTGGTTTTTTTCTGTTGTTTTTTTTTTTCCTTTATACGCCTCTGAATTCTTACATCATCTTTCCCAACACCTCTTCTCCACCTCTGGGACACCAGCTGGGTATCCTATAATTCAGTTCAACTCTGACACTCTCTACCTGGAGACAGCGTCAGATCCCACAGGTCTAGGCTCCGTCTCACAGGGCTGCCTCCCCTTGAGGTGCCAGTCACGAGTCCCAAGGTTGTCACCAATACTTCTGACCCCACTGGCTATAAATTCAAGGGGTTCCCACAATCCTTCCTTAGATTCGACGATTCATTCAAACAACTCACAGAACTCAGGAAAGTGCCTTGTTTACTATCACAGGCTTGTTTTAGAGGATGCAGCTCAGCCACGGCCAGATGGGGGAGATGCACAGGGCAAGGTGTGGGGGAGGGGCGCAGAGCTGCCATAACCTCTCTGGGCAGAACCGCTGATCACAGCTTGGTTGTTCTGGAGACGACCTAGGGGGCCCGGCCACCAGTTATTTCACAATCATACAAAAGATACTCATTACTCCAGAGATTCCAAGGGTTTTAGGAGCTGTGTACCAGGAACGGAGCACGAAAACCAAACATTTATTTTAATCCTATCACACAGAGATTTTAGTAGTAGCAAGGAACCAGGACAAGAAGGGACCATGAAACATAAGTCTCCCAGGTCAGTAAATGGGACTTATCACCAAATACGGAGCCTGTTTTATGTAGGTCTCAAATGACAAAATAATATTTGGGTGACAAATGCCATGAAAATTCAGGAAAGGGGGAAGTCAGAGTAGGAAGAATTGGCTTGGGGGCTTCACAGAGGCCCCAAAACTTGAACGGAGCTTTGAAAGATGCAAGCATAGGGACAGGAAGAGGGAACAGGATTTAAAAAGTCATCTTGTCTTTTCAGGTGACAAATATCCCGTTATCATGTTGGATTCTTCCTATGAATGCTGACTCTGTTAATTTGCCTATAATTATCTGTTTACATTTGACCTTTTTTGTTTTTTAATTCCTCTGGGGCCTGAGAACTAGTTTTAAATACCTGAGAGGGAGGTCACCACCTGCGGCTTTCCCCACCGTGCTGTGCTCCGGGATGAGTCAGCACGGCGAGTGCCAGGCCCGACTCCTGAGCGTCCTCTCTCTGATCCACGTGCAGGTTTCCATGTCCTGTGTCGTTTCTTATGCCAATTCAGGGCATCCCTTCAGGCACACTCCCAGGTGACAAGGACAAAGTCACGTAAGCTCACCTGACACACCTTCAAGTGGGCTCCGAATCAGCCCTGCCTTTCAGCCAAGAAGCACGAGGGAGCGTCCACGAGGAAGGGGGAACATCTGTCTGTGTTCCAAGGGGAACATCTCGTGAGACGCACAGCTGACACGGGTGCAGGCTCCCCGGAGAGCTGAGAAAAGCCACACGGGCGTGTTTCAGGGCTGGTAATCGGACCGTGTTAGAGCACGCATACCTCCACCTCACTACGCCTGTGCGTGCGCGTGTGTGCGTGCGGCTGTGAGTGTGCGCGTGACGCTGACGTGTTTCAGGGCTGATAATCAGACCACGTGAGAGCACGTACCTCCACCTCACTACGCCTGTGCGTGTGTGTGGGTGCGTGTGTGCGTGTGTGCGTGGAAAAAAAGAGGGAGATTAAGAGAGGAGGAAAATAAAACAGAGGAGGCGAAGGTGAGTGCGGGAGAGAAGAGAGCAATAACAATGGACGAATGGAGGAAAGGAGATGTGGGACGCGAGCAGGAACCCAGCATTCGCTCTCGTCCCTGGGGTATGCCTCTGCTTGGCCGCGGACGTGAAATGGAAATTCTAGGTCGTCCAAGACTTGGTGGTTTGAGCTAAACACAACACTCTTACTGCACATCAGAGGACCCAGAAAAGCATCCCAGTCTTTATTCTGAAGTGGGCTTGTGCCTCCCTTTTCCTGAGTTTGAAATGGGAACACCGACCCTAGCCATTATATCGCCTCTCAGAAATCCTAAAGCCTCCAAAAACAGCATTCAGGTTTTCCGGAAAAGGCATTACGTTAAATGCCAAGATTTACCACGTTAGTAAGGCAAGTGTGACTTTTGCATTTTAATATTAACCTATTATGTGGCGAAAAGCATGAAACAGCGTTTCTAGATTGTGTTTTGTTACGTTTACGCATGTTTTCCACCAACATTTTGCGCCTGGGTCGCATTCGAGGGGGCCGACCCTGTGCCTGGGACCCGCCATGCTTGTGGTAAGATGGGGGTAGCCCAGCACACCCCTGGCATGGAGGGAGAGCACCCAGCCAATGCCCCAGGTGATGCTTTCTGTCCCTGCCAAGGACAGCCATGACATGGTCACCCGCCTTTGCTGTGTTCCAGATCTCTCTACGCCTCGAGGCCTACGGTTCAAGACCATCACGGAGACCACCGTGGAGGTTCAGTGGGAGCCCTTCTCCTTCTCCTTCGACGGGTGGGAGATCAGCTTCATCCCAAAGGTGATGCCCACCTGTCAGGCTGCTAAACAGCCTTATTTGGAATATTCATACCCTCAGCGTGGAATCAGGGGCAACTAGGAAGGTGCTATCCAGAATCTCTCTCTCCACCATCAAGGACACAAAGGGGCATTTTGTGGGTGTCTAGGCTATGGAACGTTTCTTTCACAAGAGTGTGGTGAGCACCCCGAGATGAGCATGCTGGCCTTAGATGACAGGAGGATGTGGGAAGCAGCCACCAGCCCCAGCTCTCCACTCAGAGAGCTCTGAGGTGTAGCAAGCTGTGATTTTTAGCAAGTCTGATAATCAGACCTTCACAAAGCTGGGGCTTCTCTTTAGGACATAAGAATTGCCAAACTGAACCGGTCCCACGGTCAGCCCACAGCTTCATGCTGCAGACAGATGCACCGAAGGTCAGCCTGCATAGCTTCAGTCTCGAAAGGTAGAAGGGTGACACAGAAACACCTTTCCTAACCTATTAATTGAGAATTTTTTTCTACAAAGTATATTATCGATCTTTGAGTTTAAAAGTATCCTGACATTCCTTTCTATTCTTTAAAGTAGTATTAATCCTAAAACTTATGTTTCCAGGTTGCCACAGGTGCCTGACTAGTTCTGGTTTTCCAGGATTTGTTGACCCTACTGATGCTCTCCCTAACTATATCACTCATGGGGGTATAATGTTTAATCATATTCCTTCTCTCTGTCTTCATCTTTCAATATCAAAGAGCATTTCTTCAGTCATTCATCAGACTTAATGATACATGACACAGTTTTTGCTAACAAGACTACGATTTTACCATTCTTAGAGGCATGGACTGTTGGAGCTCCCAAGGACCCTCAAGTTCACAGAGTATGATCCTTCATTTTACATCCAGTTCATGTAGTTTATAGAGACTAAGACTCAGCAAACTTAAATGACATCAGACAGCTAGTTGGTGGCAGGCTTAAATCAATAACCTGGGTGTCCACTCTCCTAACTCATCTGGGTGAAAAGGAAATAAGACATTGACAAATTTGCACCCAGCATAACACTGTGAGAAACTCCAGACATAACAAAACAATAGCTCTGGTTCGATTAAAAAATATGGAATGTCTTAGTTTGGAAAAGATTATGTGTATACACAGAGCTATCTACATACACACACACACCTCTTCTAAATAGCCAAGGACATGCTCATCATGATAAATGCCAAAAAATCTGACAGATATTAACCATAACCATCAAACATTTCATCTTTGGCAAGAGCCAGTTTATGTCACCTGATGCCTAATTTTTATTGGAAAACTCAATAGACTCAGGAGAGGCCAAAGAAATGTTCTTGAAAATTGGTTTTCTCCATCTGCCAAACCCTCAGAGAGTGGTGGCCTTCTTCCTGAGCCTGATGGGAGTTGTCCCTGGCCCCAGACACTCAGCCGTCAGCATGGAGGGAACAGGAACGGTCCCATGTTTAATTCGCGGTTTGCAAACAGCGGAACACCTTTCCCTCCTGTTGATTTTCTCCTTTGCTTTCTCTGCTTCCCCCTCCCCCCGCCCTGCAGAACAATGAAGGAGGGGTCATCGCCCAGCTCCCCAGTGATGTTACGTCCTTCAACCAGACAGGACTAAAACCGGGGGAGGAATACACTGTCAATGTGGTGGCTCTGAAAGAGCCAGCCCGGAGCCCCCCGACCTCAGCCAGCGTCTCCACCGGTGAGTGCCTCCAGCCTCTCTCCCTGCGGCTAGCCTAGCGTTAGGTCACTCAGGAGGAAGAACGAGAAGCAGAGGGACAAAGGAGTGCTAGGATCTCTCCAGAGCTGGGAGCGATTTCGGTACCTGGAGATGCAGCTTCTCTACCAGATGCTCAGCTGAACTTCTCCCTCATTGCTTCTCCTTAAGCACAGAAATCTGGGAGAGAATCCTATGGGGAAAATTCTTCATTTAGATTTCCAGTGTATTTCTTTTGACCTCACTCATCAAGAGGCCTCCTTTGTCAGTCCCTCGTATCTTGAGCTTCGGGACCAGCAAGAGCTGACTCACTCTTACCTACTGTGAGGTTTGGACGAAATCATCTAACCCTTCCCAAGCCTTAATTCACTTTATAGTGATGAACAATAATGCCCTTCTCATTGGATTGAGATAAAGATTAAATCAGATAAAATGCAGGAAGCGATTAGCACTGTGTTGCTAAGAGTGAGTGCTCCATACCTGGCATGCACAGACACACACACACACACACACACACACACACACACACACACAGAGAAGACAGAGAACACACTTGGAAGTGAGAGCATAGGAAACTGGCCGTTCAAAACCAGTAAGTATGAGTTGGGTCACTGCTCAAGGTGATGACCTAAGTTGATTATTATTTCATCCCCACAGTTCATCTCATGCAAGACCATCGCATTTCTAGCTTCGATTCTTTAACTGGGTCGTATTTTGCCTTATTGTTTTCTGGGCTAACAGAGGCTGTTCAACTTCAGTGCTGTAAATTAGCAGTTACAGTGCATATGGGTGTGCTCTCACCAAGAATTTTGCAAAAGTATAAATAGCGTCTGGTATCACTTTGGTTCTCACGGATGGGAAAACTGAGCCTTGAAGGTTAAGCAACTTTTGGCACAGCTTTATTTTTCGTAAACAGAAACCGACACCTAAGAAAGCCAGCCATGAGCCCAGGACGAAGGCCGAGCTGGCCGGAAAAGAGAACCACAGCACTCTGTAATGAGATGTCTTTGGATTAGTGATTCACACTTTGCTCGTTGGATCCAAACGAAACAGCATCAGGTGCCGAGGCTCGCGCTCAGTCTGGAAAGCGTTGGTTTAAAACTGTCATGGTATTGGGCTGTGCTCCGTCAGAGCACTGAAGGCAAAGGGAAGTGGACATCAGGCCTCTAATGCCCCCGCTCCCGTGCCCGTCACGGCCTGCAACCAGGGCAGCTCCATTTTTATCTGTTTTATAGTTTATACAGTCATTTAAGATTCCATTCTTTAAAAAGAACGTATTATCCCTCCCCCCAAAAAAGGATTTAAACCCAGAGTTCTAATCACAATCTGTTCTGGAAAAGACTTCATGGCCACAAAACCGAAAAGCGCTCTACAAAACCTCCACAGGTGCCAGGGGCCAGAGTTCCACAGCTTTGACCCCCGAGGCAATCCGGAACCGAAAGAGCCGATATTTCAAAACAGGTGTAGACTCTCCTCCTCTGATACGAAATGTTTAAGGGTCCCCAGGTCACTTCTGCGACTTGACATTAAGGAAGCACCAGTAGAAGACAGGAGGCCAGAAGGACAAGACGTTTCAAAAGGGGGCAGAGGAGGACATTTCAGCCATCTGGTATTTTGCTCCCAAAGTATCAGAAGAGAGTCCAGACCTGCCTTGGTCTCCTGCTCAAACAACATTTTTACAGAATTTGCAGTAATTTTTGGTTTGGAAGTTTCTCGAGATGAAAATTCAAAGTTCCTGATCTAGACGTTTGTGGTAAACCTAAGCAGAATTTTTTCCAATTAAGAGAAATATCCCAGTTTAATATTTTGGCATTGTAAACAGAGTCATGAAGAAATGGAAAGAAGAATATTTATTCCAGTTTACATTTTGAGTAGGACTTGTGTTTGTTTTGAAATTAGGGCCTCAGTTGAAAGCAAGCTGATACTTCCTTGACTGTAATGAAACATCTCAACTTAGTGGCCAACCCAAGACAGAATCCAACAGAGGCTGCAGAAAAGATGGTTGGCTCCCAACCCTGCCCGCTGTTTTTAGAAAACGGTCGTTCAATTATTTCCTTCTGCTAAGGTCTGACCTACACCGACACCCTCCTGCGGAGCTCTGAGTCCTCATCAGGCTTTCAGACCTGCCCCTCCAGGCAGGTCATTTAGGGAATGCAAATTACAAGGCCTCCTGCAGCTGGAGTTCTCCATGCTACACAATCACATTCTGTCCACGGAGTCCACTGAGACTGGAGTTTGGGCATTTCAACAGTTGAAGGACAAAAGCCTTGCATGGTCATTTGAGTTTCTGTGACATCTTTTTTTGTTTGTTTCAAGCAGTTCCAGTTGATTGAAATACTTCCCCTTCTTTCTCATGGATACAGAGAAGCATCGTCCATTCATTTCATTACTCAACACCAATCTGCTGAATGTCTACTATGTTTCAGACATTATGCTCATACAGTAGCCAGGAGTCCATTTCTCCCATTTTATTATTAAATTAAAGTAAATACAAAAGGCCCAAGTTATCTAAAACCACGAAATATGGCATGCCGAAAATAGCTGGATGTGTTCTGTTAAATCGCATTATTACCTCAAATATGAAAAACAGGACTTGAACCCCAAACAAGGCGGCACCAAAGTGGTCTGGTGAGTTTCACTTAGGCTGGTGCTTGACCCAAAATCCTAAGCTGCTTAATAGAGAACAGGATTGGGCTCGGCCCAGGAAGAGGGCGGGGTTCCCAGGTAAAGGGCCAACTCGGCAAGCTCAAGAGCCTCAAGGTCAGACTGAGACCTTCCCGTCCCCAGGAAGACACTCCATTCTGGAGACAGAGGAGGACTGATTACAAAACCAGCCTTGGTCAAGACTCCCTGGTAACAAGGAAGAAAAACTTTCCTAACTAGCACTAAGCAGCCGAGGGGACACCATTGTGGGATGGCGTTACCCTAGAAAACCGGGGTGGAAAATTTACTGCAAGGACACAGAGCGTCTCCTGGAACCCCAGGGCACAAATGCATCTGGGCCCCAGGAAACGGAGAGTCGGAATCACCTTACTGTCTCTATCTAAAAGCTGCGCATCGTCGCTCATTTCTGCCTCTCTCTGTGTAATTTGCTCCTAACATTCTGCACCCAATCAATCCCAAGGGGGGTTCCCCACACCAAGCAATTCTCTGAGACACCAGCTGGATGTCTTATAATTCAACTCAATGCGGACACTAGCAACCCAGAGAGCATCAGATTCCACAGCTGAGGGCTCATCCCACAAGACTACCCCCTACACCACATGCCAATCGCAAGTCCAGATTGTCACCTGTGCCTCTGACTGACCTGCTACAGATGGGAGGTTCCCATGATCCCCTCTTTAGGTTCAATTAATTTGCTAGAGCAGCACACAGAACTCAGACAACCCGGTCGCTCCCTAGATTACTGATTCATTACACAGGATATTGAAGAATATGATTATAGCCAGATGTGGAGATATAAAGGGTGAGGAGCCTGTGACCTCACGGAGTTTGGATGGGGTACGGTGACACACGGAAATGTTCTGGTTCCCCAAACCCAGTCCTTGCGGGATTTTATGGAGGCTTCATTGCACAGGCATAATGAACATAGACGGAGGTCGGGGTACTTTCTGTTCTAATCACGTTGACTGGGTCTCCCGGGCAATGAGTCCCAACCTCCCTGCCCTCACCTCCCTCCCTCACCCCCAACCTCTCTTCCCCTCTCCCCACCCCACCTTTGCCTCCTTATCACACGTTCCTATTATGTATGTATAGGATAGAGAATGGCCACAGCAGCTCTCACGCTCCAAATCCAACTAACCAGGGAACAAGAGTCTCTGGCTCTAATTCCAAATCCTTGAAGAATATTAATATCAATCAGCTCTGGCCATCGGGGTGTAGTCACATAATAAATGCAAACGTGGAAGCTGGGCCTGCTCTTGGAGAAGGTAGCGAGTAATTCACAGACGGGCCTGTTGGCCAGGCAGACATAGCATGAGGGGTGGAGAAGACCATTTTCTCTTCTCCTCACTAAGCCCGTTCTCTGTCTCCCTTCTACATTCTCTCACCTTCCCCGACCCCCACCGTGGTCTAATTCAACACCAACAGGACCCCGAGTGGGTGCTGGAACCATGGACGGTGGGCCCCCTAGGAAACCACCCCGCTTTTCTAGGGTAACGCCATCCCACAATGGTGTCCCCTCGGCTGCTTAGTGTCAGAGGCCAGGATCATTGAGGGACATATGCCGAAGAGCAACCTCGAGGGACTGTGTGTGACTGCAGCGTCCTTCTGGGTTTGGAATATGCAAGAACAGGTGGGAAAAGCCCACAGAGGAGACTCTTCCCAAACCGAGGTCCTGCTTTAAAGAAGAGTGAATTTCCCCAGAAGGCGTGTTTCAGTCACAAATGCAACCGTCTGCTGGGTGTTGGTAGCGTCTTAGCAGCCAGGCTGGCTGGGTGGCTGAGTGGCCCAGCGGGCACGTCTTTCAGATACTCACGATGCCCTGGTTAGCGACCAAGTCGGAAGTGTCGAATGTTCCGATGGGGCCGATCATGTCACAGCTCTTTCCTCGGGGCTCAAAAAAGGCGTGAGCCGAGCAGCAGGGCACGCGCTGGAAGCCAGTTCTCTGCTCTCAGTTCTCTGTCCCGCTATCTGCAGACGGGGCAGTGCCGGCCCTCCCAAGGCAGAGACGCCCTTCCCCTGCTCAAACTGGGACGTGGCAGCACTGAAAAGCCACAGCCCGGTGACAGCGAGATTCAGGGGAACTGAGCTCCAGCACCATTCCTCCACGGCCAGGCTCCGTGTCCTCAGGCGAGAGGTTCCTTCTCACGGTGTCTCATTCCCGCCTCTGTAGAATGGGATGACGCCCACCCTCCCCCTGACTGCCCAGGAGGAAGGGAGGGGGCGAATGTCAAACGCTCATTTCTCAAACTCTCTTTTCTATGGGGTCCTTCTCATCCAGTGATCGACGGGCCCACGCAGGTCCTGGTCCGAGATGTCTCCGACACCGTGGCCTTTGTGGAGTGGACCCCGCCTCGCGCCAAAGTCGACTTCATCCTCCTGAAGTACGGCCTGGCGGGCG
This sequence comes from Pteropus medius, assembly GCF_902729225.1. Lineage (NCBI taxonomy): Eukaryota > Metazoa > Chordata > Mammalia > Chiroptera > Pteropodidae > Pteropus > Pteropus medius. Next base: position 10,929,630 of record NW_024349225.1, read on the forward strand.
GGGAAGGCGGGAGGACCACCTTCAGGCTGCAGCCTCCCCTGAGCCAGTACTCCGTCCAGGCCCTGCGCCCCGGCTCCCGGTACGAAGTGTGGGTCAGCGCCGTCCGCGGAACCAACGAGAGCAAGGCTACGACCACGCAGTTCACAACAGGTGAGGCAGAGGGGCACATGGAGGGGGCGAGCCGGCTGCTGGGGTCGTCATGGCGACGGGGGCATTCAGGGAGCATCCCCGTCCGCACAGATGCTGTAGAGGAACTGGGAGGTTCCGGGCCCCCTGCTGAAGCTGCATCGCAGTGAAGGGGACAGCACACCTGTGCTACCAGCCAGACCTGTGACCTGATACAAGCCTCTTCCCCGAGGTCTCAGGGGTCCCATTTGTAAAATGAAAACTTCATCTCGAAGACATTTATACATCCAGATGACCAGCCCAAATGGCAGTTTGGGGAGAGTTAAGGAAAGGGGTGGTTTCCTCAAGATGCTCCTTTGCTATTTGCTGGAAATTGTAATAATTCTCTGAATCCATGATGATGGCACGGCCACAATGGCTGCCTTGGAAGTGTGGGAAACCCCACCTATAGGACCACAAGGGGACCTTGGCCGAAGACGCTGCGACTTGCTCTGCCACCTGGGAGCACTTCCGGGAAGGCTCACGGGAAGCCCGGCTCCCGTGACGGCGGGCGGAGCTAAACCCGTGTCATCGCAGCCCCCCGCCCCCTCGCGGCCCCCTACCCCATCGCGACTCCCCACCCCTCTGGCCCAGGCTGACAGCACTGTTAAAGAGCTGTGCCAGCAGTCAGGAAAAGTGACGTGACGGCGACCTGCTCCCTGAGGCTCTCGGAACCCATCAGGCCAGCCATCGCGTGGGCACACAGGACAGGGGCCATTCAAAGACAGGCACCCCCGAGCCCTCGCTGGGTGCACAGGGCCTGTGATCAGAGAGAGCGTCTGTCTAACCCGGGTTCTCGGTCTTGGCCTCTCTGCCCTGGGGAAGTCACATGTCAACTCTTAGTCGTCCCAGTGATCAAAGGAACTTGCTGGTATCTGTGAGATCTAAGAACCAGCATCTTCTGATGGTACAGTAGAAGGGCCGTCCCTGATTTAAGTGTCCTACCTGAGCATATGGCCTGAGACCCTGTTCCGGATGGAGTAAGTCAGCCGAGGGGCTTCAGGGAGGTTCAGTAAACGGCACCCCTATCCTCCATCCGTGTTTAAAATCGATTGATAAATAAGGCAAAGAGTAAGACAGATGGAGGCCGAAATATGCCCCGGCCTGGAGCATGTAGCTTAGTGTTCGAGCCAGACGGGCTTGCAGACTGACAGCCCCCGTGGAGCCGACCTGGTCCCCGCTGTGGCGGAGCTTGGGGGATACTCAGGTTCGGACATGCAGCACTGGGGAATGAGCAGAGGGGGCAGCGGCTCCCACGAGAGGGGAGACGGGCCGGGCCCTGGTCCTGCTACAGGATTCGCCACTGACGTAGGCCAGTGTCAGACAGGCAGAGGCCAAGAGTCTCATCACGGCGCCCTCTCCCCGAGATGGGGACAGCCGGAGGGGGGCGCTTCTCTGAGAGAAATGGACCCTGTCGGGTTGCGCCCCACTCCGGGGCCACGGTCAGACTCGTCACTGAACACACCCCGGCAGCCCAGTGACTGACTGCGCGTCCTTAAAATGAAGGAACTAACTCCCGCCCGTGTGTCTGCCCTTCCTCCACGTCGCTGAACCGAAACTGCTCAGGGCCTGGCGTGAGGAGCGACCTCACACCGTGTCCCTTCGCGGTGACGTCAAGGTCAGCCTTCCCTCCTGCAGCCCGCTCACGATCGCCTGCCCAGGCGGCGGGGTCTCCCGTGAGCAGTGCATCCAGCATTCTTTTCAAATTCAAAGTAGTTTTTGTTTGGAAAGTGGTTTCTTTGTGCTTTGCTCAGATAAGGATTTGGAAGAGGCAGGAAAGAGTTCTCGAGTTCTCGAGAGGCAGGATGAAAAGCGAATGCTTGACAAGATGGAGGCAGGATTGGCCGGCGGCCCGGGGAAAATTCCAATCAAGACAATTACATTCCGCCTCCCGGAAGCTCCCCTCTGAGCTTCGGTTCACCGCTGTGCGGTTGTGCGTCTCGGGTTGCCTGGCGGACTGGCAGCTGTTAGGTGGCTGCCTTCTCAATGTGGCCTCAGCCTGCACCTCCAGCCCACTCGCCTCTGCTGGAGGGGGCGAGGGGGGTGTAGGGGTGGGGAGATGCAGATGAGTCCTCCAGGCCCCGGGGTTGGCAGGTGCAGCTTGAATGATGAGAGGGAGCCTGGACCCTCGTGATCGGGCCTTCGGTCATTTCAGAACTCCGCTTAAATTCAAATTAGCCAAAGTGCTTTTGCAGGTGATGGCTTGGCCACCAGGCGTGCACTGATAGCACAGGCAATTAAAGCAGAGATTCGCTTCCTGCGTGGTGAGCGGGTTGTTTGCCTGGGTCTTAGAGCTGCTCGGAAAAAGGAGAGAGCTCTGGCGGAAGCACACAGAGGCCAGCGACCAGCAAGAGGTGAGCGAGGAACCCCGGAGGCAGCTCTGGCTTCCTTTCTGGAATTCCCTGGGCTCTGTCACCCGTGGGAGGCCCTCTGCGCACATTTCTCAAGGCACCGGGTGCAGCCACCACAGCATTGGGCCAACCAGGGGCTGCTGCTTTCACCTGACCACCCCAGGCCTCTCTTGAACGCTGTCGAGTTGGATTGTGTCCCCTCAAAGGATGTGGACGTCCTAACCCTCGGCACTTGTGTATGTGACCTTAATGTGAACTGAGGTCTTCGCAGATGATCAGATTAAGATGAGGCCATCAGGACGGGCCTTGATCCACTGTGACTGTGTCCTTTGTGGATACAGAGACGGAGACGCCCATGGGGAGAACACCACGCGAAGATGAAGGCAGCACAGGGTGACGCTTCTACAAGCCGAGGAGCACCCAGGATGAGGCACCCCTTCCCACACCGCGACCTCAGGCTTCCAGACAGTACGTGTCTGCGTTTACGCCAGCCAGTCTGTGGCGTTTTGTGGTGGCAGCCCAAGGACACCAGCACGAAAGCCCCAGAGACAACGGTTGGAGCCCGGTCCTGCTCGGCAGCAACTGCACCCTGAGCTTCTCTCACAGGTGCGACCTGGACGGCACCTGCCACCCCAGCCAAGCCCGCTGCCCGTTCATTTCCCCACACGCCCTGGTCCAGGCATCCTCAGAGCCGCACGGCCCCAGAGTCTTGCCTGCCAGCTTTGAGACAGAACTGGCGATATGCAGTCACTTCACGTGACCACCTACTGGGTGCCAAGCACTGTCCTAGGCCCGAGGTCACACCATAAACAAGACAGACAAGGTCCGGGTTCGAGTGACGTACATTCCGGTGGGGGAAATTGGACAAGGAAGAAGAAAAGCAGCCCAGCGTCATTTCCGTCACGACTGACACGCTGAGGAGTGAAACGGATGCCGTGGACGGAGCCGTCAGAAACGCGTCCTCGAGGAGGTGACGTCTCAACCAAGACCCGCGTGACCTAAGCCATGTGAGGACCCAAGGGGACCACACCGGCAAAGGCAGCAGCCAGCGCAAAGGCCCCGAGGTGGGGAGAAGCCCGGGGTGCTGCAGGAGCGGCTGGAGCACAGCGACGGAGCTGGAAGGGCTGCGGCGTCGCGCGTGGGAAGCGGCCGGGCCTGGTCTCCCGAGCCTGCGGGCCATGCCCGGGCGTTTGTATCGGGAGGCACGAGGCGCGTTGTCGGCAGGGCGATTCCTGGATCCACTCTACATTTTAGAGACTAGATATGGTTATTACCGGTGTCCACAGCCCAAGCCCCTCCACAGGGCCCCCACCAGATAGCTGCCCTCTGTCTTGGCCTTGTCCCTGGCTTGGTGACATGTTGCAGGGGTGTCCTTCAGCTGCCCCAGCCCGGGGGTCAGGCTACAAGACCCCGGGGGAGCAAACCCTCCTCCTCTTCCCCAAAGCCCTCCGCTCCTAAGCCCTCATTCCAAGCACTGACCTCTCATGGGGTCATTGACATTACAAGTGTCTCGTCCCTTCAGAGAAAACACTCTCCCCTATTCATAGGAAACAGGCCTTAAGACAATTTTTTAAAAATTAAATCAAAAATTAAAGGAAAAAAACACGTAATTCCCAAGGTCTGGGCTGCAATTCCGTTCAGGCCCTCAAACCACAAGCCGAGTCCAGCCCCTCACTCGCTCGGCCTGTCCACCCGCGTGAGGTGGAGGGGTGCACAGCCTAGAGCCCCCTCCCGCACGCCTCTCGGTCCAAAGCCCTGTCCTTCCACTACATCGCCCCCGACACGTATAATTTTCTAAGCTGAGGCCCTTTCTGCGGTGTCTGTGCTGCTAAGGCCGGGCGACAGCACACGGTCCCAAAGCCGGCCCCCGACAGTCGTCTTTCTGCCTGGTGCCCGGTTCGCTGTGGCTCCATCCATCCCCTCAGCCACTTCGACGCCATCCTGCTTTTCTCCTGCCGAGGTTCCCCTTGCTTGGTGTCAGGCTCATGAAACTCACGGGTTTGTTTTACATTTACGGGACGCCACCGGAACTTCTGAATGGAAACGGGAGAAGCGTAAAGTGTATCAATAATGGCCCATGAGTCTGTCGGGGCCGATCGGGCAGACCGAGAACTGAGGGGCGGCTCCGGGGTCACTCACACGTGAGGCTGAGGGTCAGCAGGCATGGGCCGTCACCATAAAGCTTGTTCAAGTTCGAGAAGTATGACACCTGTACGTTATCCCAGGTGATGTTGGTGATGTCTGACTCTTTTTAGAGATCGACGCCCCCAAGAACCTGCGTGTTGGTTCCCGCACAGCAACCAGCCTTGATCTGGAGTGGGACAACAGCGAGGCAGAGGTCCAGGAGTACAAGGTCGTGTACAGCACCCTGGCGGGGGAGCAGTACCACGAGCTGCTGGTCCCCAAGAGCGCCGGTCCCACCACCAGAGCCACCCTCGCCGGTGAGTGCGCCCGGCTCCTGAGTCCTCACCCTCACAGCTCTCTCCCCTCATCCAGCCAGAGCCAGACGCCATTGCTGTAAGCTCCCAAGTACCATCACATGCACCTGTGTCTACTGCTCTTCCGTGCGTAGCGTCACCTGCCCTAGCTACCTCTTGTCTTACGTTTCTGCTCATGCCATCCCATTGTGCCTGCGTCTCGGGCTCTGCCATTGCTCTTGGGATAAACCCCGACACTCGGGGTGGCCCACATGGCCCTGCCTGGGTTCCCTGCCATCTTCTCCCGTCTCCCCTCCCGTTTGCACCCCCTGGTGCTCCCTGTGCTCCGGGCCCACAGATGTGCTTCTTCCAGCCTCTCACACATCTTTTCTCTCCCGCCACATGCTGTTCGGTCAGGCGCTGCCATCACCCTCGACCCCTAGTTATGCCCACTTCCTTCTCAGCTCTCAGTGTGCTTATCACTTCTCAGGGAGCCTGTGTGGCTCCCGGGAGAGGTCAGATCATCTGTCCTGCACCTCAGCTCCCTCCACCCCGCACTCCTCAGGTTGCCAGTACACACAGGTGGTGTGGAGTCAGTGGGCGGTGTCCACCCCCAACGAAAGCTCTGGGAAAGGCGGGCCGTGTTGGTCTTCCCAGCGCTCCACACGGAGTCTAGCACTTAGTAGCTTCCAGACAGAGCAATGGGAGGGTGGATGGATGGAAGGATAGATGGATGGGTGCGTGGGTGGGTGGATGGACGGAACCGCCAACCCTCACTATGACTGGAGCATAGATGACAAGAAGCCAGCGATAAGGTGGGAGCCTGGTCAGGCCTTACACGCCCTACGCAGAGAGTGAGCGGGAATCACTGAGGGATTTTAAGCAAGCTGGAGCGATGGCTGGCTCTGTGCCGCTGCAGCGTGGAGGGACGGGAGGCGGGCAGGGCCACAGACACGCTGGTCGGGAGGCTGTGCTGGAGCCGGAGGGACAGCGACGGTGCTGTGGACTAAGGCGACACCCTAGGTCACAGTGGTGCTTGGCTGAGGAGCATTCCCTGTCCCCTCCCTGTCCTCACGGGGATGCAGGGCCAGCCAGCACGGCTCCCGGGGCCTCAGACCCACCCGTGCAGGAAAACCTGCCTGCTGGACCTCGCCAAGAGGTGGATGACTGGACGTGCGGGCAAGGTGTCCAGACGCAAGAGGAGCCTGCCCAGGGCTGCCAGCGTGCTCGCAGAGGAGTCCGCTTAGCTCGTGTCTTGGCTTCCTCCAGAAGCATTTGCTGTCTTAGTAGACAAGGCCTACGCGGCAGAGCGGGAGTACAGTAAACAAGGGCAGTATGATCAAAGCTGTCGTCCTCCCGAACTGAAATCCCCGACCGCCTCGCCAAATGAGACCAGTTAAAGTAAATATAATAAATGTTGTTTTCCGGACAGATGCACTCCCAGAAACACAGCAAGGAGATGGAAAGAGATGCTGACCACGCAGGTTAATGGGGGTGAATTAGACATAGTGGGAACAGACCAGCTGGCAGAAGAGCCTTTACAGAGAGCTGGAGACAGTCACAAAAAATTAAGCTAAACAAAAAACCGAAGTGATACAGGAGGGAGCTGAGGCTAAGCGCACCCCGTGCTGCCCAGAGCCTCGCACCCCGTGCTGCCCAGAGCCTCGCACTCCGTGCTGCCCAGAGCCTCGGGCTGGTCTGGCAATTAGCAGTTTGCAAGGATGCCGACTCGCCGTTTCGACGGTGGATGCGCCATAAAACCACGAAGGATGCAGAGAATTGTCCAGCCACATCCTAGTCCTTATCACTCATGCCCGGGGCGGGGGGGGGAAGAGTCTACACTCGTCGGCCCCTTGTGTTATTCCAGGCACCTTCACGTAGCACAGCTTACTTCACACTCACAGCGACCTCCTGAGGGACGTCAGCATCATTTTACGGATGAGGAAACAGAGAGTTTGGAAACTTGCCCAAGTTCGCAGAGCTAGCGGGGGCCACGGCTCTGACTCGAAGGCAGCCCCGAGTCCCAGTCGAAGCCTCCCGTTCCACGGCCACTCCTACTAAAGAAATAGAAAGTCAGGGACAGTCAAAACTTAACTGCCGCAGACGTGGAGGGAAGGAAATATTTTTAGTGACGGGCGGGCTGAGATAGGTTGATTTTTTTTGGTTGGAGTTGAGCTGATGAAATTAAATGATAAATATATATTACTCATAATTATCCCAGGGAGCTCACTGCTGGGGAGGTTTAGAAAGGCAAATTGCTTTATGTGATTTAAGCCGGGCTTATAGGCGTGTAGGGAAATCGAGGGTGTCTGTACTTGTGGAGATGCAGGTCGCGGGCCTGGCGGCCCTCTTGCTGTGTCCTCCTTCTCTTGCTGTGTCCTCTTGCTGTGTCCTTTGCTGTGTCGCTGGGGAAAAGGGAAAGCACCGGGGAGGGGAGGCGAACTGGGGAGGAGTTTAACCCCAGCTCAAGAGAGATCCATCTTCTCCTCACTCCCACGTGACGTTGGACGCTGAAGAGGAGAGTTTGTCGCCTCCTCCTGGGCCTTTTTTTTTTTTCTCCTGGTTCCAAACAGGTTGTTGATTTGCATTTATAAAAGCAAGACCCTGGGCACGTGGCAAGGGCACTCTTGGCTCACCTGCAGCTGTTCTGCCCTGGCCAGAGAGAGGGGGTGGGACTAGAAACCTCAGACCCCCACCCCACGCCCCTCCCCCTGCCCCCTGCTCGGAAACAACTGGGACCCCACTCCCTCCCCCCATTTTATCTGAACGCTCCGCTCTGTGGGGAGCATTGAGAGCCAGGATTTTAGGGGTAGACCACCTCTGGTGTAATTTGGGGCAACCGACTTTACCTTTCTAAACCTCTGTTTCATCATCTGTAAAACGGAAATGATCCTCTTACCTCATAACATCATGATGGGGTTTTAAGGGGGTCATGTGTTTAATGAGCCTAGGATAGCACTTCTCACATCGCGAATGGCTCCATACGTGGCTGATGGCGGAGGGGGAGGGGGAGCGGTCTGAGCTGAGGGGTGGTTTAGGGCGACCTCCTGGACTCGGCGTGGCAGAGTGGAGAACCTTGCTTCTCTAAGGGGGGTGTAGGGACCAGCGGCAAAGAGCCTCACCTCGAGAGATGTCAGAGCCCTCTCCCCTCAGATTTACCGAATCAGTGCCTGCGTTTTGGAAGACCCCAGGTCACGTGCGTGCGCATTGGTGGGTGAGAAGCACTCACTGAGAGTGTGGCTTCTAAAGTTGGAGGCCAACCTCGTGGATGTGCATCCTTGGGCAGATCTCTTCGATTTCCCAGCCTGAAGGTCGGCATGTCTAACTCCTAGGGCTGTTGCGAGTATTAAATGAAATCGTGTATATCTATACGTATGAGCACGTAGGATGGAGACTGGCACATGGTGAACATTTAATGGCCATTTGACCTTTCCTTGTTTTTAACCCCCACAAAGCTCCGACCTAGATCTGGGGCGACCTGGCCTTTCCCTGACACAAGTTCACACGCCTTCGTTCTCACCGCTGACTCTCAGCCCTTACAAGCCTCCGGCTCCTGTATTTGCTATTCCCGGCAGAAGCCCTTGTCCCTCCAGCCCTCATATATGGCCTTGGGGCGGAATCCAGGCCTTCCTCATGGGGTCTCTGCCTCGTGCAGGGAGCTGCAGTGTGCACACGCACACACGCACACGTGCAGACACACATACACACACGAGCCTCCCCTTCACCCCTGCACCTCAGAGGCCAGGCTGGGGCACTGCAGACCAAACATTTCTTTTCCATTTTTCTGTCTAGGCCATGCCCAGCAAAGTCCCTCTGGAGTGAGAATTTGTTTCTGAACAGCAGACTTAGTGTCTGCAATGATTTTTTTTCTCTGCTCTGGTGGCTTCTGTGTCCTTAATGATAAGTCTTTTTTTAGGGCTCAGCCTCTCAGCCCAGATGATGTCCGCTTGGCCTGTGTACCCTACCTAGGAGTCCCAAGGGGGTCCCCGAGTGTTATATACTATGTGGGCACATCAAGGGACCTCTAGGTTAGAAATGACAGCATTTACCAGAGGCTGGTGCCACCACTGTTTTCTGAGTAGCGACGCAAAACAATAAACCATATAGAAAACTCCTGATGGAGGGAGGGAGGGAAGATGAGAGAGAAGAAAGGAAAAAAGGAGATTCTATTCCTTGACAGGAATTTGGCCACAAAGCCCTATCTAGACCAATGTAAATGATAAACCCTGCTCTGGCCCCTGTGCCTGAGGCGCCTCCTCCGACCTGGCGCGTTGGAAAGGCCTGCGGCCGCAGTAGCTAAAAAGGGAAAGCGTTTTGTTCTCGGCTGTTTACACTCTCTTGCCTGGTTGTCCTTAGTGAACGGGCACCCACTCTTGAGGACCCCGTGACCAGGAGGAAGGCAAAAGGAGCTGGTGAATATGGCCATGTGCGTGCTGGGCTCCAACCCAGTCCTCCAGGGCCCGTGGATCCCATCCCTCGCCCACCCCACGGGGCATCTGCCTCCTGGTGGTACTTCCCAAGCAGCTCCTCTCTGCACGGTGACACCTGGCTCTCTGGTCAATCAGATGCTCATCAGACAGATCATCAGCAGGGGCTTGCGGATTCCTAAAGGCATCCCGGAATAAGGTGGGATGCAAGAAAACCAAGACGTAGGCCAGCTCCCCTCCCCCATCCTCAACGCGCACACACACATGGCTGCCGTCTGCAAGCTTGCCCCTGTCAGCCCGTACAAGACCCCTGGTTGCCGGGGACATTTTCTCCTGGGGGATCCAGAGGGGACCGGGTAGTGAGAAGGCAGCTCCTTGAGGTGCAGAGGTGGGAGCTGTGCTTGTCCACAGGAGGGTTCCAGGAAGAAGCCCGAGACGCTGACCACGGTGGGCACCTCACCCGGTCTGCACCCTGGACTGCCAGGCTTTTAATGCCCTGCAGCTCTTCCGAGGAGGAGGAGGAGGAGGAGGAGGAGGAGGAGGAGGAGTCCGGCAGGGGCCTGGGGCCTGGCCAGACCATGCTCAGCCTCCTTCGGGCGAAGTCACAGTGACCCCAAGTGGTCGCTTTGGTAAGGCATCCCCTGAACACGGAGTCACCTTCCTGGCGCTGGAAGATGGGACGTGGGCTGCTGAGACCCGAGTAGAAGAGAGGGGACGAAGGGCTTCCGCGCCCCTCCCCCTCACAGAGCTTGCACATAAGCGTATGTCCCCACACTTATGTAAAGGGTTGGGGCAGGGCGACCAGGAGAAGAGCCGGGGTGTCCCTGCCGGGCAGGGGGTGAAGAGTTATGTTTCTCGTTGATCTTCCCAGCAACAAGGACGTTGCCTCTGAGAACGTTACTTACTGTATTTCTTTAGAGGTAGGTTTGTGGGGCCAGTCCCCTCCTTAAAGTCAGCATGGAACTGGCTGCTTCTCTTGATGCTTGGACCTCGTCTCCACTCAAAAAGCAGAAGGACATCCTCCCAAGCCTGACTCGTTCAGGGAACCCGGGGAGATAAGAATGGGGAGACCTCCACTCCATTAAAAAGAAGCTCCTCTGTCTCCAGATGCCTCCCCGTCTGCGAAACCTCTGGTACCCATACTCCACTGCTGGAAATTCCCCCATAGGAGCCCTACTTTAGGGTCTTGGTTCTCGTGGATTATTTTACCAGATCTATCTTTGCATGCGTGGTTCCCTCTGCCTGCAGTGCCCTTCCCCCAACCAACCACGCCCTGATCCTTCGAACCCCAGCTCTTCCCAACACACCCCACCACTGCCGCCTCATCATGCTGCTTTTCTGCATCATATTTTTTTCACTATACTGCATACTAAATCAAAATATAAAAAATCAGTCAAACCCCTTGACCTAAAGACCTAAGAGTCTAGTGAGACCAACATGAAAACTAGCAACAGCAATGTGATAGCATAACTGCTCTAAAAACTCAGAGATTGACTGCGAACTCCTTGGGGACAGAGTCCTCGGTTTGCCCCTCCCCTTGAAGGCGGGTACCCTTCGAATGCACTAGAGCCCCCAGATCCCTCACCCCAGTTTGGTAAACTTGACCTTCACAGAACTCCAGAGATGAGCTCCGGGCTTCAGAAATGAAAAGGGCCCATGTTTCTGCATGTCCACCTGAACCTGACCGAGCCCGCAGTCTCCAGGGGTCTTCCTCGTGTTTTTGAGGGCGACACAGCAATCCCAGTTTCCGGGAGCTCCTTCCCCCCACTGCTTCCCTGCCAGCAGCAGAACTAGGTCTCCCCATTGGGGAAGCGAGTCATTCTGCCTTGTCGCCTGTGGTCCTTGCAGTGCAGGCGCGAATTGGTGAGTTCTCTAGCCCTAGTGATCCCTTCCTGCTCTCCATGCCCCATCCTGGCCACCGGGGAATTCCACGCCCCCTTCCCTCTGCCTCTCCCAACCTCGCCCAGCTTTCAAGGTTCGGCTCAAGCCACTTCTCTAAAAAGCCTTCTCCGGCTACTTCGACCCCTCTGGTCTCACCTCTCCACCCCCGAAGTGGCTTTCTTAGCTAGCAGCGGTCGGTGGAGCATCGAATCTCCCTCCAATTCTGCTTTGCTTACTCCACTCCCCTCCTGTAGCCTGTAAGACTCTTCGGGACATGGACCGGACCATGTTATGATGTGCCAGAAAGAACAAAGGACTTGGGTTCTAAACCTTGTTTTAGCGTGTATGAGCTTTGTGACCTTGGACAAGGAATGGACCTCTCTTGGCTCGTCAGGAAAGCCCTCCCCACAGAGCCGTGGGGAGAACGAAGCGGGGTGACGTGTGACTCTCTAAGAACCTATAGTTAATAATAATAGCACTGTCGACCGTCAGACCCTCGAAAATTCTCCTTCGATTTTCACCCCTCCTCCCTTCCCTTCCTGTCTTCTTCATTATTTTTCTGGGTTACCTGTTGCACGCATCTCGGTGCTTGGCATATTATAGGTGCTTAATAAATAGTTCATTTCTTTCTCGAGCACGGGTTTTTAAAATCTCATTAAGGGCGAGAGCAGTGTCCATTCAGCTCACGCTGCTATCTCCAGCACACAGCCTTGTCCCTGGCTCAAAGGAGCCTCTGGACATTGTCTGGAGAGTGAATGCCCTGTGTGCTTCGGGAGTTCGGAGGAGAATGGGCTCGCAGCGAAAGGGCCGAGAACAGCAGCAGCCTGCGCGCCGAACAAAGGAGGTTCTATTAGGGATGGATTCTGGTGGTTTCCTATGGGATGAGTTTTCCGAGCTATTGTTAAGAAAGGGAACAGAGTCGTTTCTCTGCTACGACTCGCAGGAGTTGGATGGAGAGATAAAGGGAGCGTTGATAGAGAGTGATGGGATCTTTAAAAGGGAGAAACCCCTCGGAGTCCGCGAGCGCTGATATCTAAGTGTGTGGGATATGCCTCCGATGCACATTTTCTTCTTCAGCAGAACGGTGTTTTACCTGCTGGCAAAGAGCAACAATTCACTCGCGGTGCAGGGAGGGAGCTGTTGGAAATTAAAGGAGCGCAGCAGGCGGAAACCTGCGAAGCGAGCCCCACGCCCCACCGTCCCCAGACAGAAGGCCTGGGAAGGGAGCCCTTTAAATTCCGCGCCGCGGTTTCTTGGAAGAAGACGATTCCATCGTAAATTATTGAACATTTCATTTAAGCTTCATAAATAAGAAACTCGGATGAAAACGTTACATGTTAGATCCGCTCGGCAACATATAATTTCTGTCTCAGTCTCTCTATCTGTCACCCTTCATCTACATCGGAGAATTTCTACTTCATTATAGGCAATTGAAGGTCTCGATCAGCTGCCCAGGAAAAGTGGTTTATGTCCCAAAGGTAATCTAATTTCTCCAACCGAGGATATACCTGGGACTCGCCAAACATACCGACGGAGATAAATGTTCGCTTCGAACGGATCTGGGGGCATTGCAGTCACCCCATCCATCTAGTGACGGGTCCTCGGCCCAGCTTCTCACGGTGGACTCCCCGAATCACTGGTTTCATCGGAGCCCACGAGCTAAGCCTCAGAAGCCGACAACAGCTGTGCCAAGGGCCAGCCTGTACCTACCTGGGGAACATGGAAAAAGGACTCAAAATCCTGGAATAGTCTTCTGAGCCAGGTACTACTGATACCGGCTACTCTCACGATGAGTCAAGCACTGAACTTAGTACATATTGGTTCATTTAACCCTCACAGTGACCATCTGAGATGGTACTGTCATCCTTCCCCTTCTTGAAACGGACACTCCAAGAGGCTAAGAAATCGGCAGAGCCTGAATATTAACCTAAGAGGGCCGATCTCGAAGTCTGTCCGACTTCGCAGTTTACCTCCACCGGTGTTGACGCTTTCGAGAAAGGAAGAACGAGAGGGCAGGAAGTAAATGGGGCTGGTTCGAGACAGGGAAAGAGGGCTGATCCTGATGCATCCCCGCGGGGGAGCCTGGCCAGCCAGGCCTGGCAGGTTCTGCTGTGAGCTCGAGCACGCGGTGGGTGGGGGGATCGCATAGGCTGCGGAGAAGGGGGTGCAGAACCCTCTGGCTACCTGCGGCCCTCCCCTTCCTTCCGCCAAGCTGTGGTTAAGGAAGGGTTGCTCCTTCAAAATTATACCCAATACCTCGGCATCCTGTGGAGGTCACGGCTGCTCTGGGAAGGGTGGGACATCTCCGTCCTCCTGGAAGGAGGCCAGAAGCCTGAGTGTCAGCTCCAGCTGGTCACAGATTTACTCTTTGAATTAGTTTTTGTTTCGTTTTGTTTTGTTTTTTAATAAAAAGACGATGTGCTGGTTGGAACAGTGTCCCACCCACCTTCAACCTCCCTCACCCCTCCACCCCCCCAAAAAAGCTCATGTCTGCCTGGGACCTGAGAATGTGACTTTGCTTGAAAACTGGTCTTTATGGATGGAATCGAGTTACGTACGATGTCATGCTGGATTAGGGTGGGCCCTAAATCCAATGCGACCAGCGTCTTTATAAGAAGAGAAGACAGGGAGGAGGCCGTGTGCCGTGGACTGAACGTTGGTTAGGCGACGCATACGTTAGGAGATGGGACTTTGGGGCGAGATCAGGTCGTGAGGGTGGAGCCCTCATGAACGGGGTTAGTGCCCTTATAAAAGGGGCCCCACGGAGGCCCCTCAAGCTCCCCACCACGTGAGGATCCAGTGAGAAGACGGCCTCTGCATGAGCCAGGAAGTGGGGTCTCGCCAGACAGCACATCTGCCCGTACGCTGATCTTGGCCCTCTCGACCTCCAGAACCGTCAGAAGTAAATGACTGTTGTCTAAGCCCCCAGTCTGTAGTAGTTTGTCATAGCAGCCTGAGCTGACTAACAAGCCCTGGGACAGCAGAGGCAGAGATCGGGGTGAGGCAGCTGCAAGCCAAGAAACGCCAAGGATCGCCTGAAACCACCAAAACCAGAAAGAGGCCAGGAAGGGTTCTCCTCTTAGAGACTGGAAGGAGGGTGGCTCGACCAGCACCTCGACTTGGGCCCTGTAGACCCCAGAACTGAGAGCGAACACCTTTCTCTTGTTGCAAGCCCCTCAGTTTGTGGTCATTGGTTGTGGCAGCCCCAGAAACGAAGGCAGATGGGAATAGACCCCCCATCCCATTGTCCTCGCAAGGTCCTAGTGAAGGTCAGACACACACAGGTGCTTTGAACAGAACACATGTCCTCGAAACGCACAAGAGCATGGTCATCAGCCGTGGCTCTGCCGCCCACACGGGGCCCATGGGTGGTGATTTGATCTTGCTGCATTTTTGTACACTCCCCGTCCTAATCAACGAGGGCGAGTTTGATGCTGGCTTATGCTAGAATAATGGCCCCCAAAGATAACCACATTCTAACCCCTAGCACCTCTATGTCATCGTGCATGATGAAAAGGAACTTGTGGATTAAGTTAAGGCTCTTGAGATGGGGAGTATCCTGTACTCTCCAGGTGAGCCTATTGCCATCACGATGACCTTCCTGAGGGGTGCAGGGAGATCAGGGTCAGAGCAGACACGACGATGGAAGCAGAGGTCAGAGAGAAAAACAGATCCGAAAATGCGATGCTGCTGGCTTCGAAGACGGGTTAAGGGCCACAGTCAAGGGATACAGGCGGCCTCTGGAAGCTGGAAAAGGCAAAGAAATGGATTCTCCCCTGGAGTTTCCAGAAGGAATGCAGATCTACTGAACCATTTTAAACTCAGATGTCCTAAACCAGAAAACAATAGATCTGAGTTACTCTGAGCCACTCGGTTGTGGCAATACCGGCCAAGCCAGTTAGTCTGAAAATGAATATGGGAAAAGATACAGCAATGCCCCCAGATAATTCTAGATGTTCTGGGAGGCTCCCAGCGATCCTTTCTATTGAACCCCCAAGGGATTTCCCCAGAGAAGATCACACCCTTTAATCGGGCAGTTTTTGCGTTTTCCTCCGCCTTCCAGGAGTCCCCAGAGGTCATCCTACAATGAATCCCTACTCTGGGACCTGAATTACCGACCTTGGGAGGGGTTCATGGCAGCAAAGTTTCCATGTGCCCCTACATTAAAGGCCTGACAGCTCTGTGCTCAGACAGAAAGTCCATCCACCGTCACTGCAGAAGACAATCAGAAGTCCCCTTGTGGCCTCGGTCACTACAAAAGGTACAGCTTGGTCCTCCTATATAACGTCCAAGAAGTGCTTTCAAGACCCATGGCCACAGTCTCTCCAGATCGCACACTCCCCGATTCACAATTTAAGCAAGAAATCCCTTCACCAGTTATAGCCATCCTGAGACTCTAAGTCCCATGGGGAGACCTGCCACAGCAGAGCACACTTCTGAAGATCACTGACAAGGGCAGCCTCGCCGCCTTCCCAAGCTGACCGACAGCAAGAAAGACGCTATGCACTGACCAGTTCATCCTGCCGACATGGTGTGGATGTCCTAGGCAGTGAGACTGGCATCTCCTAACCGGTAACATTAGGGGGGACTCAGGAAGGACCGAACACAAGGTCCGAGCGGGAGTCTCCGGTCATTCGCTTCCCTTCCCTGTCTCCCCGCCCTTGACACACACACAGAATAACGTTGGTTTCTGCATCTACCAATAGATCTGGTACCTGGCACTGAGTACGGGGTTGGAATCTCCGCCATCATGACCTCCCAGCAAAGCGTGCCGGCCACCATGAACGCCAGGACTGGTGAGTAGGAGGGTGGGTGCGGGAGAGGACCGGGGTGCCGTGTAAGCCCGAGGGGCCATGGGGCTCGTCCGTCCTGGCAAGGATCGCGAGCCGGTCCCTGGGCAGCAGCTGTCAGCCCAAGAGCGATGCCCGCCTGCAGGGCTTCGGCCTGATTCCCCGTGCTGGACCCGACGCTGGATGCGCGGGCTGGGGTCCCAGCCTCTCCCCGGAGGCCTGTGCGTGGGCCCCCAGGTGTGAAGGGCTGTCCAGAGCCACGCGGAGCAGAGGTGGGAACCCCCAAATAAGCTGGCATCACGGCAGGGCGTGTTTCCATATAGAACACCCCACAGCAGGCAGAATGTGGCATCCCCCACTGCGTGCCACAGAAGCCCTCGGGAGGGCCACAGGGTGAAGGTTGAGACAGGGAGACTATTATGAAATCTCAGGCCAATGGAGAAGCCCACTCAGCCCCTTACACTCTGGGTCCAGCAGTTTGGCTTCCAAATCCCGGGTAAATTTCAAAGTCTCTCTGGTACCTAGGGTACAGGTCCTGCCCTGGGCTGGGGATTTGGGTCGGTCCCTGTCCCAAGGTTCAGTAGAGCTCAGACAGCCTCTCTAAAGGACCGTGTGGACGTAGGTCCCAGGAGCCTTCGGATCCAGTTGCCTGCATCCCCACGGCCCGGTCAGTCAGAGGGGCCTCAGGAACAGAGGTGGCTACTGCTGCCGTGAGCGGCTTAGCCCAACTTGATGGTGGCTCCTGTTTTGCCCCAGTTGACTTACTGAGAAAGGCTGGGCGACAACAAATTTGGAGAGCTGGAAATTCAGCAGCCAGCTTTGTCCCAGAGGTGGATGTGTTCCAGTGGCCTTGGAGCTAACGATGACCTAGTGCAGATCGTCCATCTGTTTGCCAAGCCCCTGGCCATCTTTCAAAGGGAAGGTGCTTATCACAATGCGAGCTAAGTGTCAGCGGTGACAAATCAATCCTCATGGTCAGCAGGCCTGCTGAGTGCTTAGAAACCCCAGGGAGTCCAATTCCAATAAATACTGGCCCTCCTGCAGAACGCGTGTGAAACAGGCTACTTCTGTCGATCCACAGAACTTGACAGTCCCCGAGACCTCATGGTGACAGCCTCCTCGGAGACATCCATCTCTCTCATCTGGACCAAGGCCAGTGGCCCCATCGACCACTACCGAATTACCTTCACTCCGTCCTCGGGGATCGCCTCAGAAGTCACTGTCCCCAAGGACCGGAGCTCATACACGCTGACAGACCTAGAGCCTGGCGCAGAGTACATCATTTCGATCACGGCGGAGAGGGGTCGGCAGCAGAGCCTCGAGTCCACCGTGGACGCCTTCACAGGTACCGGGAGGCTCCAGGGGCTGATGGATCTTAGTGTGAAAAGGTCATCCCGTCGACCCGCTCTGCCAAAGTCCCACTTCATTTAGAGAAAGGAGGAATGTGGGTAGAGAAGGAAGAGACAGAGCGGAGACTAACCCATCATCACGAGGGAATGGTTGGGAGTAAAGGGGAGAGGTGAGCAAGGCCCCGTACGTGCCTGAAGACGTGTGTCCGGTGCGTATGGCCCAGACAGGGCGGTTGACTCTGTCCGTCTTTCCCCACCTGCACTAAATGAGCAGGCGTTCGGAGGACCCATGGGATCATGGGAAATTCCTTCCTGGGTAGAGGTTTTGAATCCCAGACCGGCGTTATGAACATCTCGCAGAGGGAACGCTGGTTTTCTCTCATGGAGGTGTTCATCTCTCGGTGTGTGGCGTGGAGAAAGAGCGAACAGGAGAGGGGAGCGAGGAGGTAGAAGCCCTGGGCCAGCAGGTGGAGGTGTGCTCGCCGGCGAGGAAAGCAGAGCCCCGCAGTCCGACGGCTCTGCAGCCCAGTGTCCCCGCCACCACGTGGGGTTGCAGAGCCGCCCTCCTCTGCCTTGCAGGCTTCCGTCCCATCTCGCATCTGCACTTTTCTCACGTGACCTCCTCCAGCGTGAACATCACCTGGAGCGACCCGTCCCCTCCGGCAGACAGACTCGTTCTGAACTACAGTCCGCGGGATGAAGAGGAAGAGATGATGGAGGTCTCCCTGGATGCCACCAAGAGGCATGCTGTCCTGATGGGCCTGCAGCCAGCCACCGAGTACATTGTGAACCTGGTGGCGGTCCATGGCACAGTGACTTCCGAGCCTATCGTGGGCTCCATCACCACAGGTGAGGCCGGAGGACTTGACAGCAGGTGATGAAGGGGCTTCCCACAGTAGCCTTTGACAAGTCAATGAATTTTACAAAGCAAAACACACGGGGAGTAGGAAGCTGCCTCACTCGGCTAAAGAAGGTCTGTGAGCTGTTTCGAAAATGCCACATCTTCCAGAGCTGTGTGAAATGCATAAGGTAGAGAAGTCCCATTCAGGAGGGAGGTGGGGAGGGTGGGCCCAGTGTCTGGGAGGCCAGGGCTTGAATGCATTGGCCCAGAGGACCTCCTACTACCAGTGGGGAGAAAGCCCCAGTGAGAGGTGGCCTCCAAGAGGAAACCCTTCTACAGGAAGGAGACGTTTGTTCCTACCCTGGAGGGCCATCCCTTGACTGCCCAGCAAGGTCACTGATGTGAACGATGCTTCCCCAGACTCAGATGGGGCTAGCGTCCAGCCATGTAGGGCCCTGGTTCTCAGAGAATGAGGTTGGCTTGCCTGCTGTTTAGAAATCTTAGGCACTCCGAGATGAGTTGGACCATTGTCATCCCGTCATTCCCAAATACACTCCCAGATGGGAGCGAGGGTATCTGTGCCTGGGTGGTTTGCTACATACTGTCAAGAACTCACAAACTGGACAAGTGGATTGAATATCCACCTGCTTTTGATCCTGTGATACTCCAGCAATCAAAAAAAAAGGTACACAGTCAAAGTGAAATACAGCTCAGGAGAATGGATTTGTTCTGGACTCGTGCTCTGAAATCTCTCTACGGTCGATATGTAGTTTTACCAAATTGAACCAAATTGAACCAAGGAAATAAGAGATAGAGACAGAGCCGAGCATGTCCAGAAGTGGGGTTTGCCCGAGATAAAATAGCCATGTGACTCCCGGTTCAGAACAAAACCTACAAACTGAAGGGAAGGTCCCCAGTTCACTTTCGGGCAGGTAACAGTTGCTGCACAGGCACAGACCTTGCCAGCTTGACTGCATGGTGTTGAAACATCCTTCGTGAATGTGGCTTGGGCCATACCTATGAGATTACAGGTGAGACTGCAGCCCGACCACGCTGTTAAGGACGCTGCATTCCAGTACGGGCGTATCGGCCCCTAGGACGCCGTTAGCTCTTGGTCCACATAAAACCAGGGGTAGAAGTTCCTTTTTCACACTGTGCTTTTTGTCCTTTTTCTCACAACTACCCGGGTCTTCGAAGGAATCGATCCGCCTAAAGACATCACGATCAGCAACGTGACCAAGGACTCAGTCGTGGTCTCCTGGAGCCCGCCCGTCGCACCTTTTGATTACTACCGAGTATCGTATCGGCCAACACAAGGTAACAAAATGGTTCGATGTCGTGAGGATGAACGGGATCTGGAGCTGGGCGAAGGTCGTTGTGGGGAAACGAGCGCGTCTCGGAGGCCATCGCCCCCTCTCTGTGGCATGCTCCATCAGAACGGGAGCGGGGAAGAGGAGGAGCAGCCAGCGAACCCCGCCCTCACCTGCTCCGCTCGCAAAAGGCTTGATTACGAGCCCGGCGGAGGTGACTGGTCACGGTTATCTGGGCAGCGCAGGGAGGACCAAAGAGCCCTAGAAGGATCTGCCAAGAGCCAGGGTCACGGGCACGTTCCCGAGAGAGCAGTTCCAAGGCTGGAGCCCTGGGGCATGTCTCAAGACCCCGCAGAGCCAGACGTAGCCTTGGAGGCACCACGGGGACCGCGGGCTTATTTCTGCCACTCATCCGAGTCGTGAGTCACAGGGAGCTGGCCCAGACCTCACCTGCATCCTGCCCCTCACCGGGGCACGTGGCATTGTCAGTTTAGTGAAGAGGGGCACAGAGCCGCTCCCAGTGAGGGGTGGGGAGTTTTCAGGCTCCACGTCTCTGGCCTGTGTGAAGCCCTCTTTGCAGCCATGCCCTCTGCGTGGCCCGTTACAAAACCACCTAATAAGTCATTCTTTTTCCTTTGCTCCATGGAGCCTGTTAAATGAGGGGGTGGAACCAGCCCGCCAAGGTCTCTTCAAGCTCCAACATTCCCCATCCGTCCGTGACGCCCCTCACTTCACTCCCCACTGAGCACGGGGCCCTGCAGTCACCCGTGCCTCGTCACCGCACGCCGCTGGGGGCTCTTGGCTGTAAAACCGCCATGACTTTGCATGCGCCATGCCGCGATCTGCGTCGATGAGGGGCCCGCTGGACTCTAACTGTGGGTTCTCTTCCTTAGTGGGACGGCTGGACAGCTCAGTGGTGCCCAACACCGTGAGAGAATTCACCATCGCCAAGCTGTACCCAGCTACCGAATATGAAATCAGCCTCAACAGCGTGCGGGGCAGGGAGGAGAGCGAGCGCGTCTGCACCCTCGTGCACACAGGTGGGTGCGACTCCCTGTCGCGGGCCAAGTCGGGATCCGGGCCGAGGACCCGCACCAGCCGAAGAGGCAAAGAGAGAGAGCGGCTAGCACAGGGGACACCGGTCCTGGGCCCGGCGGCTCCCTTCCTGGGTGCCCCTCTGACCCCCCCGCGTCAGGCAGAGCAAGCTGCGGCTTCTCCCCATCTGATAGTTCTCTCTGTTGCCACGAGTTTTGAGAATCGCCCTCCAGCAGTCTGACTGGGCCAGGATGGGAATTTTTATGGAACTTCTAATATGGAAAGAGATCTTTCAAAGACCCGTGATGGAAGCGAGTTTCAGAACAGATGTCTGAACCCTACCATTCAAGTTCTAAAAAAACTCAGAGAGGGAAATGTCATCTCAGAGAGGGAAAGGGTGGTTATTCCAGTAACAACCGTCGGGGTCATGAAACTGTCCATCAAATATGGCCCCGGGCCGCCAAGTAGCTGCGTTTGCTCTTGCTTCATGCTCCAGGTTGGAGGAGGGTGGTGGCCTTCCTCTGGAAAATGAGCCCCTCGGATGGGCTGAGGACCGGGCTCTTGCAGCAGCTCCTCTGCCCACCCCCCTTCTCTGGCCCCTCAGCCAGCCCACCCTGCAGAACTAGGACAGATTTGCTGTAGGAGTCACCAGAGGGGACAGCCAAAGTTTTCTGTCCCCAACTTCCAGACCTCACCCCCTAGTTAAGCCATCATTCCCATCACGTGGGAAACCATTCAGCTTGCCTCATCAGCAGAACCTGGGTGTCCTGAGGTCGCTTACTTTCCTCAACCCTGAAGGAGGGAAATGTACCTTAGAGTCTCTTGCTGCTGTGAGACCCTCTTGCGGTACAAAGTCGGCATCTCTAGGGCCACGGCCCAGGAAACTTTCCTTCAGAAACTCAAAACTTGATCCTTCTAGAGACACCGCAGCATATTCGGATAGTCCCTATCCTCCTTCCAGGCCTGTGACGACAGATAACCTAGCCATGTTTTTGGTTCAGTCTTACCCCTGTTATCAAATGATCTGTGACCATTAAAATATGAAGAAATAGTGACCCGAAGTGATGCCTAATGAGTCCAAAGACGTCCTCGTCACACCTTTCTGAAAGTCTTAGAAATTCATGATTAAAAAAATTAGGCTTTTTCTCCCTGAGGACAGTAAAATGGATTTCAAGAGTCCCCTCCCCCACCTCCCAAGATGATAGAGAGCAGAGACTTGGGTGAAAAAGCTCCTCACTCAGGTTCTTGGTGATAAGCAACAGGGATCTCCGAAGGAGACATTCAACCACATGCCAACCCAAACCACTCTCCCATGGTTCCGGAGAGCCATCCTGGCAACTTCCGATAACCAGATTTCTCTCAGAATTGTCTTGTTTTGTTGCTGTTTTCACGTGAGGTTGATGATTTTACAGCCTTTGGAAATGAGTCTTCTTCAGGGTCTCGCGCTCAGTTTCAAAGAGATCCAGCTAATTGTAGTTTTACAAGACTTTTCTTCTCGTAAGTCTCCGTTTGAAGAGTTCACTGAAGGCACAGATTATGGATACAATTCGGATTTTAAAATTGTGAAAATCTTCTCTGGCTGTAGAATATTTTCTAGGGGAGGGGCAGAGATAGGCGAGTGATCAAAAATCTTGGATTGGTGAACAGGGAGGGCTCAATCAACAGCACATCCTGGTCCCCAAAGTAAATCACATAACACTTGGGTTGAGCTGATACCTAAACTATTATAATAACATCCATTTCTAAAATAAATCCCAACTTTATGGAAGGAAGGCACAGCAGTAAAACAAAGGCAAGGGCGTGGGCAAGTAAGAATAGGAACGTGGTCTCGTGATGAGCCAGCTCTGTTCCACGGACAGGCATTCTTGGCCTAAAGCCTGGAAGAGTCCCCTTGACTCTGTGCCACACGAAGGGTACCGGGACTCAGTGCACAGTAAGCCTCGTGAGCGGCGAAGCAAGAATTCAGTAGTCAGATAGGACGTTAGGGCAGCCTGAGTCCCATGCAGTCATTGCACAAGCGTTCATGAGAGCCGTGTAACTCGTAGGCCCTGGAGCTTCTCTGCCTTCAGGAGCTCCCATCACACTCGACAGATCATCCAGAAGCCACGCCCCGACACGAGGGGAAGTACGAATAGCCTGAGAAGCATATTGCCCTATCGACTAAAGACATAGGACAATTTCTACATGTTCTTAGTTTTTCCATCTAGGTTTAAATGTCTGGAACACACGGCCCTACCTCGGAATCCCCCATAGCACCTGATGGCACTCTGCACATAGGAAGTTAATGAATTAGATAAAAAGAAGATCTGGGAAGAACTGGGTACTTGAGAGGAAGGAAGACAGAGAGAAGAGGAGGGGCTGAAGGAACCAGACGGGGAGAAAGGAAAGTGATCTGCGCTCACTTCATCATTTCGTAGGGCACAGCAGCAGCCGAGCACCGTGGGTAAACTACAGGTGCTCACTCGCTGCGCTTCCATGCTGCAGTGGCTCCTGCCTTTACCTGATAGTCTCCTGTTCTGTTTCAGCCATGGACAGCCCTGTGGATCTGACTGCCACCAACATCACTCCGACGGAAGCTCTGCTGCGGTGGAAGGCACCCGTGGGTGACGTGGAGAACTACGTCATTATTCTCACACACTTCGCAGGTAGGTGTCTGCAGGCCGCACGTCGGGCAGGTGGGTGTCTGCAGGCCTGCACATTGGGCAGGTAATTGCAGGCCTGTACATCAGGCAGGTGGGTCTAGTGGGGGTTGGAAATGAATATAGCATAAAAATTAAAATATTTTGCCAGTCGGAGGCACGAATTAGAAATTTCCTGCCCTAAGATGTCCCCAAATTCCGCAAATTGTATCACCTATAGGAATCAAGAAAGCTAGATCTGAAAGGTGCAGGAAGGGCCCACAACCAAGGTCAAATACAAAATCAGAGAAATCGCACTAGGCAGATAAACACAGAACTGAGCTAAGACTTGCCCCCAAACTGCTATGAGAAAGGAAGCCGACTCCTCTAGATGTTTACAGAGCAAGAAAAACACTAACGTTACAGGATCGTGCTTGGAGCAGATAACACAGGATAACAGGTGACAAAGGATCCAGAATTACTAGACTCTTCTATTGCTTTAGCCTTCACTACCCATATCCAGCCCAAAATGCTGAGACGGTGTAAATCTTGAGTTTCAGTGTCTTCTTCACCATGATTGTTCACCTTCCACTGTTTGAAGTTGAATAGAGAAGCCCAAGCAAAATCGTGTTGGGCAGTCCAAGCCTCCAGGCCCACGAAAATGATTCCCCTGCCTAAGCTACACGTGTGGTCACAGAATCGTCGTGGGTTATATTCGGGAATCTGAAGCACAGGCACCAGGAGACAGAAGGCAGGCATATGTCTTAATTGTCAAAATTAAGAGCTAGCCAATTCTGTAACCTAAGAAATAAATTGATTGTCGAAACTTGGGAAACTGAAAACCAAAACAGACTATTAAACAAATTGGAAAAACAATCAGGGATTACTACATACCAGCCCAGGTTCCCTAAGAATACGTTTTACCAAAACCACTTTATGTCCTTGTTTTTTATTGGCAAATCTGCTAGCGCCAAAGCATTAGAAAACCTTACTTATCACTTAGATGGAAAAATATATGATGGGGCATATTTGGAGTTACGTAGAACTGTAGCCGACTGAATGACCCTGCTCAGCCCCGTGGAGGCGTCCTAACCCCTCTCGTGCCTGCACAGTCCATGTCAACGCCTGCCACCCCTCCTTGCCCACCATGATTTCTTACTTCTCGCCGTGCCTTCTCCAGCCACCGTGCACCTGCACCTGCTGCTTCCTCCACCAGGAAATCCTCTTCCCACTTTCTGCCCAGAAAACCCACCCTTCAAGTCTCAGTTTCAACCCTCTCTCCTCTGCCAAAGCTTCCGTTATTCCACTAAGGCACCCAGATACAGAAGGACACACTTCCATTATAGCGATTACCTGTCATTCATTCAACAAATTCTTTGGATGCCCTCCCACGTGCCATATACCCTAATAAGCTATAAGGATTCAGAGACAAAACACACAGATTCTCAGAACCACGCCCAGCGACGATGCAGACAGGTAAAAAGTTACGACTCCACGTGAGCAGTCATGACGTAGGTGAGAGCGAAACACCTCGGGCCACATCCGATGGGCCATGGCGACCGAGATCAGGGTGTCGAGGGGAAGATAAAGAGAATAGGAGAATTTCAAGAAAAAGAGATGTCTGTTTGCTTTCGTAGAGATGTGAGAGAGCACGTGAGGTGTGAGGAGTCGCCCTAGTTTGATGCGGCTGCAGCAGTGACTAACGGCAGAATGATGCACAGGAGGACATTGAAAAGCTGGAGGCATTCCGCGTGCGCTTCCAAAGAGCTTAGGTCTTACCTCGCTAGCACGCCCCTCCATGCCTTTCCACCACTAGAAACTTGGCGCCTCAGGTTCCACCTGGTTTGAAGAAGTGCCTGGTGAACTTCATTAAATGCCGAATGACTCAGGAGTATTCTGAGAACACACGAGAGGGCTTGGCCCTGATCTAATGAACAGTTTTATCAACAGCTTGAATGAAGACAGAGAAGACGAGCCTACCAAATTTGTGTATAAAACAAAACTGTCATCGGTAGAATCCAAATTCCAATATATTTTAACGAACCGAAACAGCGGTCCAATCGACAAGGCAAAATGCACTAGAAATGAACGCAGAGCCCTGCCCGAAGGTGCAAAAGGTCACCTGCACAAGGCTGGGTTGGAGGCGGTCATAGACGAGGTCTTTGATTAGTAATAATCTCCGCTTGTGACAACATCGTCACACGACTGTCTCGAAACCCAGTGAATTAATGTAATGGGCACGAATAAACGTGTGGGCCGATCCTGGTTGTCCCATTGATGCCCTCAGCTCTCTTCAGAACTCCGCATCTCATCAGGGACACTGATAAACCGATCCGGGTCTAGAGAGAGGAAGCCAGGGTTGTGACCGCTTCAGACCGTCGGTCTCATACACGCAGCAAGGGTTGGGGTCTGGATTTTCTCAGTCTAGTGAAAAGAAGACTCGACTGGGGAGGGAGGAATCGTGTAAACAAACGATACGGCTTATTCTTTGCAACTCCAAAGGCCTGGGTAGTAGTTACAGAGAAGACAACTCGACCTCCGAACGAGGAACGTTTTTCTCAGTTAAGACGCAAAACAAGAGGAGATCCTTGCGTGGAGTAAAATGCCAAGCTAAATAACCTCTATATGACTTTTTTCCAAAATTCTCAAGTATCGAATCCTCGTGAAATATCTTCCGAAGTTGCTTAATAACCTTATTTGGTCCTTATTCCTCTGACCGTAGTTGCCGGAGAGACCATCCTGGTTGACGGAGGCAGTGAGGAATTCCAGCTCATCGACCTGCTTCCCGGTACCCACTACACTGTCACCGTGTACGCCGCCAGCGGGCCTCTGACCAGCGGCACCGTCAGCACCAACTTCTCTACCCGTGAGTACATGCTCGGCTCCACACCCGGCACCCCTGGAGGCTCTTGTGGATGCCGAAAACGACCAGCTTCCATGGGGTCGATGAGATCACAGCCTATCCGTTTTGGACAGTCGCAGCTCTGAGCTGTTCTTATTTGAGCCGACTGAAGCCCGAATACCAGTGAAAGTGAGCCGTGGCTCTCAGCCAGCGGACACACGTCTGTTTGCTGCTCTCATCCTGGGCCTGGTGACAGCAGTAGAACCGGGCCAAGACAGGCCAGTACCGGAAATGCATCCGGCTTAGAAAGTCTGATGGATATCATCAGAGGGCTTGATGTCGCGGGGAGAGTTGCTGGGTAGGGTCGCGGCCGAGAGAACAGCAGACAAAGGTATCAATGTGAGAAGGTCGTAAGTGCAAACGTGAACCCAAGGACACGCAGGCGTAGCAAGGTCATGGTTTCAGACAAAGGGTCAGATTGGATGATGTCACCGCTAGACCCAGAGGTCCAGGTGAGGGAAGGGGAAAATAGCTGCATGAACGACTATGACACTGAAGGATTATCTTCCGACCTAGGCGTGTCCCTCTCTGCTCCCGTCCCGGCTAGAATGCGGGGGCGGGGGGCAGCGTGTGAGCGGCCCAGACACCACACAGGTGGGCAAATAGACACACGTGCCTGGAATCCAACAGGAAAGGGCAGGAGGGGCAGGCACTCCTGGCATTTTCTCCTCCGCAGTCCTGGACCCTCCTGCAAACCTGACAGCCAGTGACATCACCAGACAAAGCGCTCTGATCTCCTGGCAGCCTCCCAGAGCAGAGATCGAGAACTACGTCCTGACCTACAAATCCACCGACGGGAGCCGCAAGGTGAGACTTCTCTGTAAAGGAGAAGATCGTTTCTGCCGAGCTGTCCACGGGAACAACCTTGGTTTCCCGCGACGGATACGCAGCACGCGGTGGATGAAAGAGCCCTAGTCTGCCAGCTGGACATCGGGGCGCTAGTCCTGGCTCCACCATTGCTCTCTGTAGAAGTTGAGGCAAAAACACTGAACCTCTCTGAGCCTTCGCTTCTTCTCTAGTTAATGGGGTATCTACCCCTGCTACTTCCCTGGGCTGTGGAGGTGCTTCCATTGCGATGATGCAAAGCACATTGCAAACTCCCAAGCCTCTCTGAGTCCGTGGTACTGGGAGGGGGTCTCACCAGCAGGGGCAACCAAACATGAGCTGGAAACCAGATTCTACAGCCTTTTATGCCCCTTGATGAGCATTATAAAGGCAACATCTACAGCCTACAGTATAAAGAGATGACAAGTCTCCGCTTAATGTGATCAGTTGAAACAGCACTGGTTGTCAGAGGTGGGTCAGCAGCAGAATGCTTTTTCAAGTGCAATCGTATTAAGAAGTTGAATATGCAAAGCAGCTTTAAGCAGAGCTGGTCTGCTGCATGGAGGGTAGGGAGGCCTGGGGTTCCGCCCCCTCGGCCCTCGGGCCCTCCGGCCGGCCTGGTGCAATTCGAAAAGCACGAAAAGCACCGGATTCGGTTCTCCAGGTGCCTGCGCTTAGCGCTTACCCCATGTGCTTCTGGGGTAGGGGCTGCCCTCTCCGCCTATTGGTTCGACTTTCTCCTTATTGAGGGAAGAGGGGAGGGCAACAGCCACGGCCACACTGGCCCTGCTGGCCGCGGGACTGGCACCTCCCACCTCCACTGCCCACTCATCCCACCATCCCTCCTACCTCCCCTCCTCCGGCTCCTTCTGCAGGAGCTGATCGTGGAGGCGGAGGACACGTGGATCCGACTGGAGGGCCTGTCCGAGAGCACGGACTACACAGTGCTCCTGCAGGCGGCCCAGGACGCGGCCAGGAGCAGCGTCACCTCCACGGCCTTCACCACAGGTGAGAGACTGGCCTGCACGTTCTTCTCCTCCCGTGCATGACGGTTGGCTCCCTAGCGGCCTCTGCTGAGACTTGGCCGGGGAGGAGCCCGTCATAGAAACTCGATTGCCTTTTCCTGCGAAGGAAAGTAATTGCTTCCTCCACACTTGCCTTCCCGTCCCCTGCTCCGAGGCCCTGCTGGGAAGCCTCTTACAACCACAGGAGCCAGCGGGCACAAATCCCTGGGCCACCTGGCCCGATGATGTGCGCCAAGTAAGGACATCAGGCTCCCGTTCAGGTTTTCTGCAGGTCTCTTTCCAGCAGAGTCTGTCCTTCCCTCCTTCCTCTGCTGCCCGTAATCGGAGAGTCGCCTAGGAAAAGCGGCAGCAGCGAGCCCTCAGCAGTGAAGTGAGGCTTCTTCTCCATATACAAAGCACTTCTGGGTGCTGTGGTATCCACTCAGTCCTTACAGCGACAGGCGAGGAAGGCCTCATTGTCCCCATTCACGGATGATGAAATGGGTGCATGGAAATCTAAGGACTTTATGGCTAATGAGTAGCAGGGCCAGAACTTGAACCAAGGTCTTCTCCCGCCTTCCCTCATTCGAGCATCAGCAGAAGATCCTTGGAAATGTCCATAAGGGGTAAGAGTGTCCTAATGTGTGTACAACAGCAAAGAAACTAGTATCTAACCTTCGGAGGCTATTTGACCGGCACTGTTCTAACTGTATCACATGTATGATCTAATCTAATCCTCACGACAGCCTGTATGTGTTATTATCCCTATTAACAGATACAGAAATTGCCCAGGTGGGGAGGTAACTCGCCCAGCGTTTCACGGCTCTTACGTGGAAGGGCTGGGATTCGACCCCAGGTGTCCCGGCTCTGGGGTCTGTGCAGTGAACGGTCCTTTCTTCCACTTTCCACGTGCCTGTCTGCAGTCTGGAATGTGGGACCGCCTGGTCCAAACTTCGAATTCTCTCTCAGCCCACATTCGGGGGCTGTGGCTGTGCACACGTGCGGAGCTAATGTGAGCCTGTCCTTTATCCCTAGACACACGTCTGTATGCCGTCTCAGAGCAGCGGGGTGCTGGATTCCTGCCCATGCCCCGGAGCTCATCCCCCCCCACCCCATCCCCAGAGAGAGGTGAGGCAAAGTCCCCGGTCCCTACCTAGGTGCCTCCCCTACGAGTTCTAAATGACAAAGCGGGACACTGGATCAAACACACCAAACGTCACCAATGATTCTTTAAGATGGTGAGATTGCGAGTGAGCTCTTTTTTTTTTTCCTTTTTTATACTTTTCAATATCTTACAAAGTGTCTATAGTGAACACATTAATCAGGAAAAAAAAACAATTTTTTAATTAAGAAACAAAAATAAGCCTTGGTCTCAACCAAAATGTGAATCTGAAACGCGTTCTTACCAGAGAGCTCCTCATCTCTTTACGGGGCTGACGTCATTATGCCCTTTGTGGGGTGGGGGGGACTTATGGAAGGACCAAGGTGCTACCCTCTTCTTGCCCAGTGCTTCGCTGCATGCTGGCACGGTAATTAATGGGTCCTCCAGGCTCCCCTTTTCCAAGCTACCACCCAAAGATCCATGGATCAGAGCTGTTCAGTGAATTAAGAATTTCTCTCCCATAAAAAGGACACAGATGACAGAAAATATAAACAGTGCTCCAAATTTACATATTTATTAGGTCTAAAGTAATCATCTCATCCCTAAAATGCATGGGTTTCAACGCTTGCTCTGTGTCATATGAGCTTTTAATTCCCATCCTGGTGACAGCATAGCCACTGGTTGTGAGCAGTGTGACAATGTGCCCGAGCTGTCTGCAGTATCTGGCAGCTGTGCCTCGCTCCAGATCCACCTGGGGTGTGAACATCTACCGGCCTCTGTGCCCGCCGCTGGCCTCTCTGAGACGCAGCCGCCCCAGGGGCTGTGCCACGGTTTGGATCTGGGTTCCCAGACCCAGCTGGGTCTGAGCAAGGTCCAGTAAGCAGAGGGTTAACAATTCGCGGAAATTTGGAGGCCAGGGTGGTGGATTTCTTGGTGGACAGTGCAGGGAGCCCCTCGGGGTGTTATTTAGGTGTTTATTTTTACAAAATTCAGATTGACGCTGGGCTCCTGGGGCATGACCAACACCAACTAGGAAAGGAGAACTCTGAAAAGCTGGCATTCCTGTACGGTCCCCGTGCTGACCGAGCTGCTCACGCAGAGTTTGGGGTCCCGGAGCAGGACTCACCACTACAGCAGTGGCACATGGCAAAGATGTGTCCACGTTAGGAACCTTTGCCGAGCTTGACTGGAGAGCTGAGATTTAAATTGCAGTCACGGACGCAAACCAAACCCGGCTGGCTTCATCTCGGAGATTCATCAGAGCCGATGAAACGGCCGGCCGTGGCATGGAAAGCACGTGGACGGGAAGTAAGGCACGTGGGAGCACCATGACGAGGCTGGGAGCACCATGACGAGGCTGGGAGCACCATGACGAGGCCCGGCGCACCGTAGGCGGGGTCGAGCTGAAGCGATAAATCCGCAGCACGGAGCAGGGCTTCCGGGGAAAGCTGTAGAGGAGAGCGTTCTCCACGTCCCTCGTGGGGCGCACGGGCCAAGCGGCACTGCCTGCAGAGCACAGTGCCCAAAGCCCCTCCGCTTCTGGGCCCTCCCCGCCGCCCCAAACGCGGAGTTCCCTGGGTCACGCACACTAAGCCTCTTAGCCCGCACGGCCGTTTGAACATCAAGATTCCTGGGTGCTCGCTGCCTTGCCGCGCCCCTCCATCAGGCCCCTCGCTCTCCCACACGCCGGAAGCCACACGGCGCACCCCAGGGGCTCCATCTGCAGGCTCCTAGAAGGTGAAAAGAGAAGGAAAAGGAAGAACAAAAACGAAGAGCAGAGCGTCTTCCCATCGGGCCAGACCGGGTGCTGCCATCTCGACCCCACGAACGACTCCAGCGGAGCGAGAGGCCTGAGGACCACCAGAGCACCCCCCGGGACGGCACACCGGGGCTGGTGGGATGGAGGCTAATTTTACCCCGGTAAACAGCATCCTTTCCCACTTGGCTGACAGCACCTGAGCTTCCCACTTAGGAGCATCTTATTCTTCGGACAGCCAGGTTGCAGCCCATCACTCAAAGCGTTTTGTGTGCCTTGTGTTATGAAACAAAAGGGCTCAGACTCGGGTCCCCCGGTGGTCTCTATGACAAACCCTCGTCTCGTCCTGGGTGGGCCAAGAAAAGAGACTCCTGTCGAGCAGATGCCTGCTTAACGGACTGGAAAAAAGAGTCGAGGTGTTAAATAAAAGAGGAATCGAAGAGGGAGAGAGAGAAAAGCACCAGCACCCACCGAGTCTCCTTCGATCAAGACGTCGCCCCAGCGCATTCTCGTCTTCTTGCATAAGCCCATTTTGTTCTTTCCATCCTGTTAATAGCTTCCTGTCCTCTTGTCTCTGGTATTTGCACAAGACGCTGAGGGGAATTTAATAGAAGTAGTATGGGAGAGAAAAAACGTGGATACATTATTTATAATTTACTGTCGCCTGAAATTTCATCCAAGGTCTACTTGCCTTTTGGAGACATGAATATAAATGGGGAAGCAAATACTCCCCACAGAGCGACCGAGACTCGGTGAGATGGTCTCCCGAGGCAGATCTCATCGTCTCCTTTAATACTGTGAGGAGCAAACAAGGCGCTCGCTAAAGCTTGTCCTCAGAGACAGCGAACAGCGCGAAATAGGTTGTCTTGACCTTCAGGTTAAGCGAAGACGATCGTTTGCGGAGGTTCCTGGAGATGACGAAGGAGACGTTTTCTTTCTCGCCTTTGCCCGTGTCCCTGCTATCTGGGGCTTTCCAGGAAAACTCCAGGAGCCCACTCTCACACGAGCCTCCGCTCTGGAGGTTGTGAAAACTCATGAAGATTGGCAAACCCTGGGCTCCGGACCGTTAGGTGGTGGATCACGTAAACCCTCCTGCTCAGTGATTCGTTGTGGTGCTATTTGGGTGGTCTGGTGCGTCTTGGGTGACTTTTGGTGGAGGATGATTTTCAAGGAATTGGTCCATTTCATCTAAGATGTTGGATTTCTTTAGATAACCTTTCGTACTGTTCGGTAGGACGGGAGTGCGTCATCCCTCCAGAGGCAGAGCAGTGAATTTTGTCAAACAGTAATACCATCTGCCACTGGTCATTAGACGGCACTGTGAATGCCATAGCAGGACCTTTTCTGTCGCTGCATACAGAATTTGATCTGGCCCCTGTTTGGTCGTGTTGTCCCAAATGTTTCCAGGAAAATCTCATTTTAATTTCTCTTTTCATAATCGTAGGCAGGAAAATAATGCTCATGTGGTATCATACGCTTCACAAATATCGATCGAGCATCTGCTGTGGGCTAAACACTGTCCGATGCGCTGAGCATAGAGCGAAGGACAAGATAAGCCAGACAGCTGCCCTCGTGGAATTTACCCCCAAGGGGGCGCGGCAGGAGGGGACAGACGGAAGAGGGAAATAGGGTGATTCCAAGGAGCGATTATATGTTAAAAAATAAACAATGTCGTGAAGTAGGGGCAGGCGTGAAGAGCTAACTTCTAGGACAGCTCCTGTAGCAGAAAGCCTTTCCTGATTGTCGCCGGCCACTTCCTTCCCCCTGCCCCTGCCCCTGGCCTCAATGAGGGTGGTCAGGAAAGGCCTCTCTGAGATGAGACCTCAGAGCCAGGACATAAGTGATGAGAGTGAATCAGACAAAGAAGAAATCTCTGGGCCTACGAGAGAGTAATTATGGCGCCCGAGACAGAAATAAGTTTGACGTGCTGGGTAGATTAAAAGCCAGTGAGAAGGGGCGGGAGGTCAAGGCAGGGCCGGCGCATGCGAGGCTCTTAGGCCACGGTAAGGACTTTGGACTTTATCCTACTTGCCAGAGGCTGTTTCAACTGGAGCCGTTGCATTGGAGAAGCCATTGGAGGGTAGTTGGCGAGTGAGCGATAGGATCGCGTGTGCATTATAAAAGGATCACCGTGGTTACGATGTGGAGAATGGGTGCCCGTGGGGCCCGAATGGCAGGAAGAGACCAGGCAGGAGGCATCACCACCACTCAAGCCCTCCTCGCCACAGTGAATCAAGAGACAAGAGACAGGCCAGGCTGCTGAGTCTGTCCTGTAAGGGAACGCTGACGTCTTGGCTTTGGTCTTGATGTTAAGGTCGTAAGGGTGGGCGGTGGACAGACACTCTCCGATGCCATTACCTCTGACCACTTTAGAGACTGGATCCAGGAATACAGCACATGTAAGGGACAGGGCGGGAGCGGAAAAGGTGTCTCCCTTTACTCCCGGGTGGCTGGAGGCGATCTGATCGCACTGTGCGTCACAGAGTGCACTTCGCCCCACTCAGCACAAACCAATTTCTGAGCAATTCTTCCGGCAAGCACCCCGGTCCTGTTGGTCTCACAGTTACATCTCGGAGCACTTAACCATGAGATGGTTCAATGTCCAATCACTTGGCATTGCTTTTCCCTTAGCTTGATCATCACCACAGCTTGTGCTTCAAAA
This sequence comes from Pteropus medius, assembly GCF_902729225.1. Taxonomy (NCBI): domain Eukaryota; kingdom Metazoa; phylum Chordata; class Mammalia; order Chiroptera; family Pteropodidae; genus Pteropus; species Pteropus medius. Next base: position 10,963,065 of record NW_024349225.1, read on the forward strand.
AAAAAAAGGAAAAGAAAAAGGCTTGTTGTCAGGCCAGGCCCCTGGTATTGCCAGAAAGAGAAGAAAAGCCAGCTAGTTTTGCTCTCAGTCCTAAAATTTCTGCCTGGGGAAAAATTGCTGGGGTGATCTGTGTCAGGGTTCAAGGTGAGTTTCTGGTGATATTAAAAGATGTGACATCCAGAGAGCTTGGGATGCCTGAAACCTGTCGTGATGATCTCCCAAAAATGCCTGAACCCACAGTGCACACTGTGTCGTCTTCACCGTTAGCTCAGCCAGACTCCAGTAACCCCCAAAGCAGAACGCAACGGTAAAAACTGCAACCCAAGGCTTAAACATAAAGGTAAATAGTCTCTGACCCCCTCATTTCCATCCCCCCTAATCTAAATCCGAGGACCTGCCCACTCAAGACACACTCACTGAGAAAGAGAGGGAAAGAGAGAGAGGCTCAGTGCCTTTATCCACTCTCCCGTCTGGATGGGCGCGGAGGAGGCAGCCCACCGGCCCGTGGGGGCACAGTCCAGCTTACTGATTCCACCTCTTGGCAGCTCAGAGAAAAGGAAGACATACCAGAGAACATGGAGTCCAGATCCAGCTGGTCTTCAGAGTCATCTGAGGAGTTCTGGTAAAATGCTGATTCCCTGGGACCCGCCCCAGACGTTCCAATTCAGTAGACCTGCCACAGAACCCAGGAATCTGAATTTTAATAAAGCCCCCGGTCTAGGAACAATTAGTGGGCCTCTATTCCTCTCATCTGGTGAAGAGGAATACTAATTTGATCGAGGACTGGTGAGTTGAGAGCCGGGGGTGTAGAGTGGAGTTTCACAGCAAATGTGTCTCCTCAGAGCTCCCAGGGTGTGAAAACCCAGGTTTGCTGCCCCTAACATCCTGCACAAGTGAAATGCTCGTTGATTGTCTTTCCAGCAATGCCACAGACGAAATCACAGTAAATCGAATCTATGAGCAACCCGGTAGCCCTGCAGTTTGTCAAAGGTGAGGCAGGTACACCTGGCAACCTTGCAGCAGCCCCTCACACATTTGGTGAGCTCCCCACCAACCACCCAGCGGGGGGCCCTTCCTTTCCCGGGGTGCAGCCTGGGATCTTCCTCCCATCCAAACATTTAACACCCCGTAGATCACACTTTACTCCTAAGCTGATCGTATTCCCATCTTCTGACATTAACAAAAATGTATATTCTCTTTTGCGTGATAGTCCTTCAGATATTTAAAAATTTCTCCGGGACAAGTCATCCAGTTTACTGTATTCGTTTTTGAGAGATCTGCCTTGAAAGCAACTAAGATGTTTGAGCGTTTTCAAAGTGTCTGTAGCGTAACTTTTAAATAGGTTATGCCCAACGCGAAGAAGCCTGTGTAAGACCGTTTATCTACTTCTTTTGAAGTTCGGTTGAGTTTTATACGTGTATTTGTCTGAGGTTGTCGTTCTGAGGTCTGGGAGAAGATGTTCTGTTGGAGATTCATTGGGTATTAGAAAGAAATGGGAGGTTGTGGCTCCTCGAAGATGCCGAGTCCATTCAGGAGAAAGGGCTATTAGCACAGAAGGTAGGGTGAGCCGGAGACCAAGCACATTCCGTGCTGATCTTCTCAGATGAGAGACTCAGGCAGCGAGAGATCAGGGGAGAACGGAAAGCAGACAGGCTGGTTGCTCCGGAGACCCGGTGGAGACTGGCCGGGAAGCCGGGGAATACTCGCGAGGTTCCCAAAGCAACAGGGAGAGCAGAAGGAGCTGTCCCCTGACATGTAATTGTCACCTCTAGGAATAGACGGGATGGCGAACACCAACGAGCTCGAGGACATGCTGGAGATGAAAGCTGAGAGCTCCCCTGCAGCTCTCAAGGAAATCGGTGTTCATTCTGGGGGGAGGGTCAGAGATATGTCATTTGAATGTAGAAATGTTTGCGGTCACTTTAACCTTTGGGGCTTTATGTGCTCACAGGGTAAATATAGACATTGATTGATTGATTGATCCTTCGCTGCACGGATCAATCCAGCCAAGGGGATCAGGGTCTACTCCTCGTGTTAGCAGAGAGCAAAGAGCGGGTGACTCGAGAGGTTGGAAACTGGGGTTCAAGTGACTGGAAGAAGCTGCGTGATCTTTCCGAGGGCAGTTTTCTTCTCCGTAAAATAAGTTTATAAACATCTGCCTTCCTCTCAAGTTTCTTGCAAGAATTAAGTGAAAATAAGAACATGCTTTGTCAAGTACACATCCTGTGGAAATACACTGTTATTCCGTGGCGTGACCATGCCCGAGGTAGGCGGCACCTTTGTTTCAAACCGCCTTAAATGGGAGCCACCCTTGAGCGTGATGTGGCAGCAGCTGAAGGACAGTCCCGTGTTAAGAGGAGCTGACACATCTCCAGCAGGGCTGGAGCCTACAGAACCCCCGGCAACCTCTTCCCGGCACAGGATGCTTCCCTGACGATCCACAACGGGTGTCTCAGATGACCAGAGCGTTCAGCGAGGTCGTTATGTCACCTTCCTCGTGTGACAGTATGCTGTCACTTGCTCTGACCCACCAGCAGGCTTTCCAAAGTGGGATGCTGTCCCACCCTGCAGTGCACTTGTACTGCCACTAGGGGACACTGTAGTGACTACCATGTGAGGTCCCTACCCAGCCTCTTCTAGGCTGTCCTGCCTTTCACCTGTTTGATCAGAAGAGCTCCAGCCGGGACGTCCCTTCTCAGCTTGCCTGCTAAGCATTAAAACGTGCCCTGAAGCTAAGCTCTTCAAGACACAAGATTTAGGCTTCTCTTTCTGCTCATTAGATATCGTCTTCCTAATCGAGCTATTTTCTCTCCGAAAGATGAGCAGCAATTATCGCCCCTGCCCTGTCCTTAAACTTAAGGCCATTTGATCATCCTAGTCCAATCAGGAGGTGATTCTGCCTGAGGTAGAGCTAAGCATCTCCTTGCTGACTCTGAGCTTGTTTGGGTCTCAGTGGCTGCGGGAAGTTGGCAGAAGGCTTTGCTTAGATGCCTCTCGTTCTTTGGAAGGGTGGGCCCTACAGTAATGTGTTGTGTCTCACACATCTGTAATCATCACTTGGGTAACCGGTCACCAACTGCATGAACACGCCTTCGCCCTAGTGGGGGGCATGTTTTTATTATCCCCATTTTACCGATGGGAGCTCCGCCGCTCAGGGAGGTCAGGCCATTTGCCTAAGTTAAACAAACAGGTAAGTGGAGGAGCCAGACAGTGACACCCCCACTCTTGGGTCCTCCGATCCCATAAGACCGTCTATTGTCTGGTAAACCCAACATCAGCTGGAGAGGGGGCGTGCAGGATGAGGCAGGGTTCCCACACACTGCGTGAGGTCCAGACCGGGTGTCTTATGGCTCTTGATGGAGTACAAAGGGGTCCTCGGAAAACTTCTCCCGTTTAAGGGGCTCTCACGCACGCTGGAAGAAAGGATCCTCTCTGGAAATCGCCTCTTTCCCTGCGCAGGTGGCCGGGTGTTCCCTCACCCTCAAGACTGCGCCCAGCATTTGATGAATGGAGACACCCTGAGTGGGGTTTACACCATCTTCCTCCACGGGGAGCGAAGCCAGAAGCTGCAGGTGTACTGTGACATGACGATGGACGGCGGTGGCTGGATCGTAAGTGCCCGCGCTGCCCTCCATGCACACACACGTCCTGGGGTTCTGGTCCACCTGGCCAGCGCCTGTGGATGCCCACCTCGCCACCCTCTGCTTGTCCCTTCATCCAGCCCCGACATGTCCCTGTGGCAGGTTCTTCATTGTCCTCGGGGCCCTTGCTCAGCAGCCCGGTCCTCGGCTTGTCCGGGCAGAAAGGAAAACAGCATGTCGAGGCTGCAGTGGCCTGGCCCAGGGGAGATGCTCCTTCTGTGAGGGCAGTTCACGTGCGTGAACTGCCGGCAAAGGGAGCGGTGGCTCACGTGGGCCAGGGGGTCCTGCCTGCTGGGGACCGCGGCTCTCATAAAGGACTGGAGAAGGTGATTAGGGTCTGTCCACCGGATGACTGCACGCGGGGGAGCAGAGGAGAGGCAGAACGTGGCAGAGCTAGTGGCTCTAGGTACAAAGGCCACCCCTGTCCCCATCCTTCCCCGGGTCTTCCCCAGAGCTGTCACAGCCCTTGAGGGAGCACCAGCGGTCAGGACAAGAGAGAGAGCGTTTTCTGTCACCACCTTCCTGCCCCACGTCTGACAGGGCGGGGCGAGGGAACAGAAAGGGTGGCCTCACAGATGGCCCCACCTCTCCGGGCCCGCAGCCCGGCCAGAAAGCAGCCAGCATCAGCTGGGCGGGTGCCGATGGAAACCAGTTTTTGAATGGAGTGAAATGGTGGCTGTGCTTCTAATAGCTACTCTTGGGAGACATTTTCTTTGATGTTTCTGACATAGTTGTGCCTCCTTCTCAGAGCATAATTGGAAATTGAAGCCTAGGTTGATGTATTGGAGGTTGGATGAAATTAGCACTTACACCCCTCCGAAAGTGAATGGCATGCGGTCACTTTGCCTGCGATAGGATGATGGCAGTTACTGGCTGAGTTGAAGTCGATCCTGTTCTTTGGGTGAGAAATGCTTCCTGCCTGCACTCCAGGGCACGGCGTGGACGGATCTGTGAGCCACGCCTGCGTGCCCTGACTATCTGGGGGCTCCACACGTCCCCCCCGAATCCTCTCTACACCGCAGGGTGCAAATCGGCGTCACCATCACAGTCTCTGCCCTGCAGGGGAGGGGCTGCGGCCTCTGCTACAAAACCAGCTCTGCTACTCACTACGGCTGTCTGTGTCCGAGCATCCTTGTCCTTGCAGACCGAGGACTCAGCCGCAGAGTCTTGCTCATGAGTTTCCTCGACATCACTGTTCCCCGCTTTCTCTGCGCAGGTGTTCCAGAGGCGGCAGAACGGCCAGACTGACTTCTTCCGGAAATGGGCCGAGTACCGGGCCGGCTTCGGGAACTTGGAGGATGAGTTTTGGCTGGGTAACGCCTCCTTTTTTGCTTTCTCTTGGGGTGCTGCTCTGGCTTTCTGTCCACCTCTCTCCTGCCTCTGTCCATCAGGACTATCCGCACCCCCGCGTCTGCCGAAAAGTCCACAGCTCGTGAATTGCTTTCGGTACCTCTGGCTCCGTCTGGCTGCACCATCGATCTGTTTTTAATCTTCCTGTTTTTATTTTCTTCTTTGCTCTGTCTCTTCTCGTCCTCATTAATAATCTCTTATGTTGATGAGTCTTGACATGAGGCGCCTACAAAGACAGTGAGCGGCCTGGCGGGGGAGGGGCACAGGCAGCCCTGGCCGCTGGTCATCCCTCTCGAGCCAAGCGACAGCCCGCCCGCCCGCCCGCGCGGGTCAGGAGGGAAATGGGACAGTCACTCAGTTCTAGTTCGTCAAAGGGACCTTATTACCTGACTTGGCAAAGGAAGGAGAACAATGAGAATGGCGTTGCAGGCGAGCAACCCTTTCCTAGAGGTCTGACGGGAGCGGGGCATGCGGGCCGAGGACTGAACGGGAGGGAGGAGGTGAACACGCAGCCTGGCAGGCAGGTGGCAGGGGGGCCGACCCCGGAAAGCAGTACATTTTTTTATGACCTGCCCCTCTGGGTCTCTGTCTCGGTTAGATTTCCAGAGTGATGGGTACAGGGAGCCGCAGATGGAGAAGAGTCACGCCCTCTCCTCCAGGCCTCAGCACCTTTCTCCTGGGTGCTCATACGACATCCCTAACGGGCCTCCGGCCTCCGGGACCACAACTTTCGTCATCTCTGTGAAATATCCGAACTATCACACACTTAAGTTTTCTCCGTCACTGGTTTTATTTAATTAAAGCAACCGTCGTGTGAAAGAAACTTCNAGCTTTGCCCGAAACGGAGAGCTAGTTATCATGTGCAGTAATAAAAGGGAGCCTCAGAAACAAACGCAGTGAAAAGCAAACAGGATGAATGTTATCAAGTGACAGTCGAATATGGGGGCCCCAGGCCTGGTTGTCGCTGGTGGCGGCGGTGGTGGTTCTAGCCACCATGGAGACTAGAAAGTGTTGGACGCAAAGTACTAGAACCAAACTGAGACTGAGTTAAGCTTAGAATCAGGGTTAAGCTTCTCCAACAGTGAACGAAGCTGTGGGATTTGGAAATAGCTTTTTCCTCGTGTGTTCGAGGTTATTTATGCCCCAGAGAGTTCTCCAGTCATCGGAGATGCCGCCCCACACTGGGAAGCACGGTAATAACCTCTGAGCTACTGGTGAAAAGGCCACAGATGTGCGGAGTTCAAGTTCACGGCGAGGCACTGAGGGGTGAGCAGGAAGAACGCGGGAGGGACGGGCACCAGAAAAGAGGGCGGAAGGGGTCCTTCTGCTGGGTGCGGACGGGACAGGAAGAAGCCACCCAGCCAGAGGAAAGGTGCCCCTCGGGGAGGCAGGAAAGCGAGGTGAGGTGGGTGCGGTGAAGGTGTGTTGTGGGGTCTAAAGCCGGGGAGAGAGGTCGACTTGACGTCATTGGTGCTAGGGAGCCAGCGAGGGCTCTTGCACGGGGCCGTGGCCTCGTGACGTGTCATTCGGCAGCACTGCTCAGGTTGGGGTGACGCTGTGACCTGTGATTTGTGTCCTAAGCTGGGTATCCCAGCAGCAGAGCCTGAGACAGGAAGCATTCATCTGGGGGGCTCTCGGGGAGGCGA
>NW_024349225.1:10969903-10976924 GCF_902729225.1 Pteropus medius
GCTGTGAGCTGTTAGCCGTGGGAGGCTGGGAGGAGGAGGGGACAGGTTGCTGGACAGAACCCCGCTGCGGGCGACTCGGTCGACAGCGGATGCCTGACGTCCCGGGCCACGCTTCCTCCCTAGTGTCGTTCACACAGAGCGTCCGTGCCCATGCGATGCCTCCCGTCACTTTCCCCCAATGCCACAGTTCAGAGTGGGCGAGGGCGGGGACGGCGCGGGAATCCCGAGGCCCAGGGCGCGTCCTCACCGGGTCAGGACTGGGTGTCAGGACTCTGAGCTGGCCCGTGGCGGGAACCGCTCAGCCGACCCGGGCTGGCCATTTGCAGGAGGAAACGGAGTCTGGGGGGGTCTGCGTGACAGCAGCCTGGGGGCCAGCGCTATCCCAGTGACGTCCATTCTGAGGCCACGGCTTCATTTCCCTCCCGTTTCCAAAGCCGCGGAGGCTGAGCTCGCCACATCCCCTGTCCCTCTCCGCAGGGCTGGACAACATACACAGGGTCACGGCCCAGGGCCGCCACGAGCTGCGTGTGGACATGCGGGACGGCCAGGACTCCGCGTTCGCCTACTACGACAGGTTCTCCGTGGAGGACAGTAAGAGCCTCTACAAACTCCGCGTGGGCAGCTACAACGGCACCGCAGGTACCGCGGGCCCGAGCGGACCCCCAAAGCCACCGACGTGTGGCAGGGCCGGGCCTGAGCTGCCCCGGGCGGCGGCGGCAGCACCCACAGAGCTCGCGAATCCCCTGCTCGCCAGTGGGGGGCGAGGGGGGGGACACAGGGCTGTCCATCACTGGCTCTGGTCCAGGCCGTCCCTAACCACTCAGATGACCTGAAATCAATTTCCAGGACTTTACTCTCCTCGTCTGGAAAATCATAATAATGATGCCTGCCCAACTTCACAGAGCAGTCAGGGAAAAAAAAAAAAAAAAAAACAGACGATAAATGCAGCAAAAGTGCTTTTAAAGTTTTTTTTAAATTTTTTTTAAGTGCAATGGGAGAGCAAAGGATTATTTTTCTTGTCTAGATTAATCAATACGGGCTCTTACCCAGAGAGGGCATCACCCTCTATTGTCTGGGTGGACATCTCCCCTGCAATGACATTTAAGACAACCATGAAAATAAACCAGATGCCCCCTTATTCTGAGATGCCCCCCCTTACCAGCAGTCGCCACAGCACCCACCCGGGAGCCGACGGCAGCACTCGAATGTCCCTCCGTGGCCACATTCTCCTTTCTCCACGAGAACCACGAACGTGGGCAGCTTTCCCGTATAGCTTTCTATGACATTTCTCCCGAGCAGGACAGCCACCTCTGGGCGCTCCGTCGCATTAAGAGCTTTGTCAGAACATAGCTTCGGATCTGCTTCTCGGGCTTTGCCAGTCCGGTTCCTGGGTTCTCCTGGAGCCCGTTTCATAAAACCTGTTTTCCCAAACAGTCTTCTGTTTGGTACATGGCGTGATCGGTCCTTTCGTTAACTCCGGTTTTAGGGCCGAATGCAAGTGTATAATTTTAATACCATTTTTATGCCTCTTGGCACCTAGAAGGCCACCAAGGTGTTGCCCTTCCAATTCCTGCATCTGTCCAGTTCTTTCCCCTTCCAGCCAGGTCTATCACTCCAAAGAGGAGACACAGCTGCCTTTATTATTCTTCATGTTTCAGACCGTTCCCACTGGCAAGGAGGCCGGCCCGAAGTGCCCAACAAAAGGCCCCACTTACCACATTTTGGGCATAAAGTAGCCATTAAAACGGAGTATATTAAACGAAATATCAGACTAAATCATTTCAAAACTAAGCGGGCTGCACGGTGGTGACCCAGCTTGTCTCACATTGCCATGGTTCAGCACTGTGTCCCCTGGAGACAAAAGGAATCGTGACGGTCTGCCCCAGCACTGGCCTGTAGGGAACAGACGCGGGTGCTGAGGCGGAGCTGAGGGGACAGAGTATGGGGAGCGGGAGGTCAGAGGAGCGAGGAGGTGAGCTGGAGGGAGCAGCTTGGCAGCACTCGGCCCGGGGTAAGGTGGAACAGGGTTTGGTACGGCCAGGCTGACGAGCCAGGTAGAAATGGGAGAGGTGAGTGGAAGGTCCCCTCAGTGGAAGACAGATTTGTGGGAAGTGCGCCAAACGTCCAGAACATCCCGATCGAAGAGTGAGACTCGAACAGCCTCACGAACGCATCTTTTCCTCTAGGGGACTCCCTCAGCTATCACCAGGGACGCCCCTTCTCCACCCAGGACAGAGACAATGATGTCGCAGTTACCAACTGCGCTGTGTCATACAAGGGAGCTTGGTGGTATAAGAACTGCCACCGGACCAACCTCAACGGGAAGTACGGGGAGTCCAGGCACAGCCAGGTAGGCGACGCTCTGCCACTGTTTGGGGTGACCCGGAGCTGGGGAACCCACAGTCCCTTAGCTTTATGTCTTAAATGCACATGCGCGTCTTACATTCCCTTTTAAAAAGAAATACTCAGCGTCTCAAGAAAGGACTATCGCGAAGGGAAATGAGGCCGACTCGGGGGTACGGGCAGGACAGGAGCAGGCAGAGGATGGGGAGGAAGCACCCGGACTCAGGGACGAGAACTCACCCAGAGGAGCCCTCGATGGCCAGTCAAGTTCCATTTCATTTCCTCCTCTAGAAAGTTCCATGATGAGCTTATCGATTCATGGACAATTTCTCAGGCTCAGCTGCATCCTAAGAAGTGTCCTAGGAAAGGCGAGATGGTCCCGCATAAACCGGACTATCTTCCCCATTAGAGACCGCATGTCCAGAGGCTAGGCTGGCCAACAGGGTGACCAGCTAGACCTGTTGGGACTTTCTCAGTGTTAGCACTGCAAGTCCAGCAGCCAAGGAAACCCCTTAGTCCTGTGCAAACCGAGATGGCCGGTCGCCATGGATGGGAACCACCAGGAGTGAGCAAACGCAGTTATTCTCTTCCAGAGGCTTCTGCACTGTTGGGATTTTGAAATTCAACTCTTGGGACTGCCGCATGCAAATCTTCAAGGCCAAAAACACAAAGCTGCAGCACATTCCACAAAAAGACCCAGGCCACAGGCGTGTTTCAAAGAAAAGCTCCTTTGACCTTCTGGGGAACTCAGCCAGGAAGTTTGGTGTTAAGGGAGAAATCCCCGTCTTGGGAGGTCTGACGTGCTTATCTTTCTTCCCCGCAGGGGATCAACTGGTATCACTGGAAAGGCCACGAGTTCTCCATTCCCTTCGTGGAGATGAAGACCCGCCCCTACACCCCCCGGCCCACGGCGGGCAGGAAGCGGCGGGCCCTGCACTTCTGAGCAGTGGGCGGCCGTGAGCCAACTGACCTTTCCTGTCATTTGTTCGTATTTTATAACGTGAAGCGAGGGGTGGGGGGGAATGTGCTCTGCAACATATTATGAGTCTGAAGGGAGCAGGACGTGGCAGGAATCAGCTGGGAATCAGCTGCTCGTGGCCGCCGCTGCCCCCCGCCCCCTGGGCCTGACCCCCTGCCCATCCTCCCTCCTTCCCAGCCACCCTCCACCTTTCCCTTTTCCCACCAAGGAGGGCGAATGAGATGTTTTCTTAAAAGACCAGTTCAAAGGCAAGTCCAGGAGTCAGGTTGTCATGGCGACGGGCACGTGCCTTCTTCCTTCTCCGCTGCCCTTCCGTTCCGGCTGTTTGTACTCTGGTCAATCCGCCTTCGAGGGCCAGGTTCTCGCACCAGCCCGGGGAAGAAGCTTCAGCAAGAGGGTTCTGAGAACAAATTCCCTGAAGAGAAAGCCGATTAACCTCGCCCCATCCCAGCGGCCCAAGTCCTCCTTCCTGGGCCAAAGATTCCCATCTGGTGACACGCTTACTCCACCCGCCGAGTGTCCTCTGGGACCTTTCACGAGCCGTAGCCTCCCGTCCAGCCCTGCGCCCAGTCAGTCCTGCGCCCACTGCCACCCTACCCTAGATCCCACGGCCCCACAAGCCCGGCCGCGGTTTGAATTATAGTCCCCAAGGCGTTTGTTGCCCGCGCCTGGCCCTGAGCTGCACAGTGGCTCTGTCGCTATGGGTCATAAGTCAGGGCCCCCATCCTCGGCCAGACATAGAGCACCTTCTTTGGGGGCGAGAGGGGGAGATGGCTGTGGTTTTCGTGCTTTGGGGTCCGGCATTGAGGAAACAACAGAGTAGAATCCAGGGCGCCTGCCGCTGAGGTTTGGGATCCCAGGGGGAGCACAGGTCTTACTCAGCTCCGTTTTCTCTCTTTCTGGTCCTATTTGTCGTGGATTTTTTTTTTCCTCTGAATTGCACACCGAAGGCCTCATTTCTGTCTTCAGCCAGGCTCCCCTTCGTGTGGGCAGCTTAATGAGAGTCAGAAGTTACATGACCAGCCGGCCATTTCCCTGACTGAGAGTCTGGGAAGAGGTCGAATCTGGGTTTTTTTTTTTTTTGGTCCTTGGGAAACGGGAATGACCTCCTTAATGAGGGGAGATCATAGGAAGCCTTTCTCCATCTTCTTTTATTATTCTGCCTTGGAGAGGAAAAATGAAAAGCGCCAGAGGAAATTGCATCTAGAAATCCGAAGGCGGCTGGGGGAGGGCTGAGGGCCACCTCTTATTTTATGAGATGCGCTCTCTTCACTAGTGTGATGTGGCTTTTAAGCCCAAGAGAGCTGGCGGCTCTAGAAGGCATGACCCTTCAACTCCTCCAAATCAGACGTAGGCTGCGACCACCCCACGACATCTGCCAAAACCCATGTCCGCTTCCCCAGCGGCCCTCCACCTGTCCCTCTGTTCCCCGCCCCCCAAGGCCCCAGCTCTGTTTCCTGTGACGCCCGTGTTCAGTCAAGGTGGGCATCTTTGTACCTTTCCCAACCGGTTACGGGATGTGCCTGCGAGTCGGCAGTTTCCCAGTGGGAACATCCACGCTGTATCTAAGCTCCGACGACCAGGGAAGATCGGTCCCTCAGGCTGCCGATCACACCTGCGATGCTGTGAGATGATGTCCATGGCCACCCGCTGCAGGTGCTCCCTTAGGAGGCCACCAAAGGCCTCGCCCGCGCTGTGGTATGGATGTGACTGACAAACGGGGGTGATGTCTTCATTGCTCAGTGCACTGAGGGCTTCGAAACCACTAGAAGGAAGAAGCAGCAACGAGTCCTGTAGGAAAACTGTTAGCTGAATAAGATCGAACTAGAGTGGGACACCAGTGAGCAGTGGCAAGCACCCCGAATAAGGAAGCTGGGGGCTAGGGTGGAGGCCCACCTCTGCCGTGGTGCGGGCCCTGGGACATCAGGGAGGTTGCTGTACCTTTCTGGGCCGCAGTGTCCTCGCCTGGTGCATGAAAGAGTAGACTGGAATGGCTTCTAACTTCCTTTTGTGCTTTGACAGTAATGCTAGCCTATGATCTGAAAATCGGAGTACAAATTAGCATTGGCGAGAAAGCACGATTGAGTGAGGAAAATTCACCGGAAGCGCTGTTTTATTTAGGAAGGAAGGAAGGGTGATTCAGAAGTCATAAGTGAAACACACACACACACACACACACACACACACACACACGAGAAAATGTTGCGGAAAAGATTATACCAAGTAGGAGGCTGAAGTCATTCCGTCCGTGAAAGCGAAGCCCAGGGACCCGGGTGGAGCCAGCACAGCCACCTCATCGAGGGCACTGAAACGGGAAAATGTTGTCATTTAGGTGAAAGCCAAGAAACATCAGTGGAAACCCAGATTTGTCTTGTATTGGAGCCATTTTACCCTGTGGAACACTTCTATAAATAGTGTCGGCAGCATTGCCTAGATTCATTTTAAAGAATTTTAAAGCAAGAAAGAGACTTCAAAGGTTAGCTCACCCAACCTTCGCTACAGGATTCCTTTTAAGTGGAGTGTTTTTCCCAAGAGTTCGCACCATTTTCAAAAGACACTGCCCATTCTCTCCCCAAGGTTCCAGGTCAACTTGACTCAAAGCTTTTTACCTTCACCCTCAGATCCGTCCCTCCAGGCACGTGTGCGCTACCCAAGGGCGGACCCATCGGGCACCAGTCACCAAGTGCTCACCCAAAGCAGCAACAGTTTCTCTCAAGGGACACAAAAGGAATAGAATGGACCCTGCCCAGGGGCAGTTTAACTGCAGACAGGTCAGGATGTGTACTTACGAAAACAAACAAACAAAGAAACCAACCCACGGATGATTGCAACAGACTCACTGCCTAGACCCCAAACTGGAGATTTTCCTCTTTGTATTTCTCCATCAAAGAAACTAGTTTCCGACACAGTAAACTCACATCACAGGGTTATTTGTGGAAGATAAAGGAAGTTTGTATAAAAGGGGGCGGGGGTAAGGGAGCGGGGGTGGGGAAGAAGAAAAATCCGTGGGCATCTCCTGCTGGCCTTTAGACCAGGTTTAACTGGATAAGGAAGACCAAGACTTGCTGAATGTCACAACGAGGTGGCCAACGGTGTGTGAATCAACATAGGGGTGAGGACAGCAAGTCCCTCCAGGTTTCCGGAAGTCACACCAAACCAGGACCCAGGAAAACTGGTCAAAGGATTTGCACAGGAGATCGATTTGGAAAAGAACCACCACCACCAAAAAATGGCAGCAAAGAAAGGCAGAGGCAGCTTCCCTTCCACAAACAGTGAGCCCTGCCCCACCCCTCCCCACCCCGCCTCCCCCACTCCTGGAAAGTGGCAGAGGCCTCACACCTGCTCCCTTCCACCTGGGGGCCACCCAGCTCCCTGCTCGCAGAAGACTGTTCTTTCAAAGACAAACCTGAAGAACCAAGGTTGCCGAAGACCTCAGTGCCAAACCAAACAATCTTAGCCGCTTCGATCCAGTCCCAGAACAGACCTGTAGGTAGAGGGACAAAAGGTCATTATGGAACCTTCTCAAAGAGCTCTTTTCAAAGCATCAGTTGAGAAGGGGTTTATGAGATCCTCTTTGTCCTCTGGGGTGGGGGACAAAACCTGTGAAAACAGTGGATGCTCCCAGCAAAGGGGGTTGCAATAGACTGGCTGGTGGCCTGGATTTGCAAATATGCCTGGAGCTTAAAAATATTTCTTTTT
>NW_024349225.1:10976935-10979452 GCF_902729225.1 Pteropus medius
TTTTTTTTTTTTTTTTTTTTTTTTTTTTTTTTGGTGACCTGCACCCAGAATTTCAGGAAAGGTGGAGCTGCTGCTCAGGAAATGTGTTTTCTATGCCTCTTTTGTTATCAGCAGACTCCTATTCGATCTAATTCCTTACTTCCGTTTCTTGCCCTGCCTCCTCTCGCCTCTCACGATCCCCTCTTAAAACTTTGAAAAGGAACCTCAGAAAGATTCCCACTTGCCTCGGTGTCTGTAATCCCACGGAAGGCGGGGAGATTTGTTTTCAGTTGCTTCAGACTCGCCAAGGCTGCAGGAAGAGCCTTGGACCACAGAGGCCTGAGGCCCATCCAGGAAGTTGGAGAGTCTCGTAGCTCCAGATGCCAGGAGCTGCTGACGTGGCTTTGCTGGGCCTCCCTGGGTGGTCTGTTTGCCCCAGGTAGCAGTGACAGAGAGGTTCTCTGTTCTGAAGGAAGGTGAGTCACAGGTAGCTGTGACAGAGAGGTTCTCTGTTCTGAGGGAAGGTGAGTCACAGGCCGGCTTCTGGGTTGTGCCCGCAGCCCCTCTCTGGCTGTACCTCCTGGCCCTTCGGCCACGTCCATGAAGATCTTTGACCAGCTGCTTCCTTAGGCCTTTGTTTCCTCCATGAGTCAACCTCACACGTGCGATAAGCTTTTCCTCAACACGTTTGGCGACTTCAGGCCAAATGAGGACTCACAGACCAAACAAAACCCTCGAAGAGCAGGTAGGGAAAAGGCTCCGTACGTGGAGAGGGCGTGTCGGCGTAGGTTCGGGTCCAGTGTGGCGAAATGGCTCTGGTCCATCTTCATCGTGTCCGCACTGCATGGACTTGTGTCCATCCTGCGCTCTTCAAGCTTTGAGAAACAGCTGAGAAGAAGAGAAAAGAAAATATAAAATACTCAATAACATTCAAAAATAAGAGCCCAGAGCCCAGAGCCCAGGTGCCAGGGGCCCTGGCAAAGGGGCCGGCCTTAGCTCCTCGAGCTCTGATCCCCGGCCTCCCACCAGAGCTCCTGCCGGTCCACCCCACTCCGCGGGAGGGACATGCACAGAAACTGAGAAGCAGACGAACTTTCTGGGCTTGCTCAGCCAGTCCTGCCTGGACCTCATTATTTCTCCCCACGCAGTCACAGGCCCGATTTGTCACCTCCAGCATTTCTGATGAATTTTTCAAGGTCACCCCTTGCCTGAAGCATGACTTCAATGCACCTGCAGCACTTCATTGTCCAAATGTTCTTGGCAAACCTCTCAGTCTTTGGACAGTGCTGCGTTTTCTCCCAACTGGAAACCCTCCCTCCTTCCCCAGGCTTAATAAGGCTCATGCGGGAACATCCAAAGCTTGTTCCTCAGAAAAGTTTTGCCCCCCATGTTAAACTAATAAAATAATAGCTCCTCATTGTCGGCCCTGAGGCGGGGCCCATGCTAAATTCCCAGTTCAGAAACAGTTAACGCTTTCGGTCTCACCAGGCCGGCTCTCCCAGGTACTGGCATTGGCCCGTGGGACCCAGGGGTTCAGGGAAGGCGGTGCAAACACCCCAGGGGCCTGGGACGCCTAAGCCACAGAGAGGGTTTGGGTCCAGATACGCCCAGGAGGCAAATACACGGATGACATCTACTGTTGTCTTCCTATCACTGGATTAGCAGCCTCCAGGGAGACCCTGGGTTGTCATCCAACTCTGATGTGCTCAACGCTGCCCTCCAAAGGCAAATGTTGGAAACGCACCTTCAGAGCTGAAGGGGACTCTGGAGAGATCATCCGACACAACTCTCTTATTTCAAGCTTCAGAAAACCGAGGGCCAGAAAGGTTAGGCAACTTGCCCAAGTTCACACGAGTCATTAGTAACAGAACTGAGATCGGACCTGGCATCGGCTTTTTAATTTTTCTCTGCCCAGATGAAGACGAAGAAAAATGGTATTCATTGCACACCTACTGCCTTCCAGATACTGGGCTAGGCGCTTGACACGTATTACTTTGTTAAATCCGCACGGGAACCCCGACTCGAGGATGACCCTTTTACGGATGAGAGATCGAAGGCCCAGAAAGGTTACGCAACACGCCTGAAGTCACACAGCTGCTAATCAGAGCCGTAATCACAAACCGTCTGTCTAATTAATTCTAAAGCCCTAGCTTTGCTACTTCACGAGGCTGCGGCCCTTTGTATTTATTTAGTCAAGTGGCCGCCACCTTGAATTCACTAATGTTTTCACGAAAGGGGCTTCTGATACCACTTCCTCCCTCTTCTCTGTATTTTAAGAAAAAGGGGCCGTTGCCTTGTTTTCACCATATACCACATCGCCATATACCCCAGGGGACCTTCAGCCTCGCCTGGCAGCAATTTCCTTTCCTCTTTTTTTTTTTTTCCAATGTGGGAGGTAGGGCGGGTCCTAGCGGGCTGGCAAGGGATGATAAAGACCAGACCACAGACACTATTCCCCCACCCACTCCTGTCAAACACGCAGCCTCGTCCTCACGCAGTGTTAGAGGCGTGAGACATTCCAGAGTCTTCTTCCCAAAC